>NW_024539267.1:0-283591 GCF_016758775.1 Suillus clintonianus | reverse complement strand
TCGCCTTTCATTAGTCTTCTATCCAAGACTGAGGATACGTCCGTTCCTTCCACTAGCTACACGACTCGTAGGATTAATACTAACATTGTGTATACACATCTCGTGTAACCAGGGTTTCGTCGTGTTCGCCAGGTACTGTTGGAACGTTGGTCGATAATATATATGTAACACAGTCAATCGCAATCATTTGTGAACGCCCTAAAAAATATCAGAGCACCAATGTCTTTTACATAGCTGGGGGTATGATCCAAGGACTTTTGAAGCGCTGTAAACTGTAGTTGGGTGAACGCTGGACTAGGGGTTCCAAGGGCAAGGGCCATGCACCAAGGGTCCTATCGGCCACTTCCTTAGCTTAGTCATCACATAAGTCAGGTGTCAGCATGTTCGTAGTGTAGCATCATCATCATTCATCTCGGTTCTTGCAGCAGCGGAGTCTCTAGCAGTCGGCACTGCTCCAACGTGGTGAACAGAAGAGATTCGAAACTAGCTCACTGGCAAAAGGTCAACCTAGCAGCCGAATCCAATCAGAACAAAAACAGAAGCACGTTCGCTTGCACGAACACCAAACAAGAAACACCCTTTTCTTTACGTCGCGTCACGCCCAAAAGGGCTAAGCTAGACAGCAGGCGTCTGAAAAGACACCTGCGAGATTTATAAAAGGGCTGTGTCTTATTCGACCTAATTACGTGGATTTCCAATCGAAAAGCTGATGCCAAACCCCAATAGCCTAAGACCGAGAACAACAACAGGACGTGCAGTGACCAACACCCGTTCAAAAACTAACTGGTCGGATTGGACACCAGATACATCCACAGCTTCCTCGCCACTTGATACACCAGAGCCTTCGTCTCACAATACACCAAGTCGATCGCGTAACTCGTCCCTTAGCAGCATCGAAGAAGACGAGAATAATAACAGTGCAGTCCCATTCCCGGAACTCGCAGTCCCAGAACTAGACCTGTGATTACCCCTAACTCTCTTTAAACCACCTCAACGCCATACGAAAAAAGAACCGCTCACATCACTCTCCATCACGCCAGACTACGACCTAGACACTTTCTTCGCATTAGCACAGCCGAAAGCAACCATGACCATGGAGACTCCGCAAATATTTCATGGGGACGGTCGCAAATCAGAGAACCCAGCGGACTTCTTAAAGTCGTTCAACCGAGCAATGAGACAACAAGCAGTAACTTCGGGCAGCGACAAGTTGGAGGCGTTTAGCGATTATTTAGGCACGGGATCAGAAGCAGAAGTTTGGTTTAAAGCACTCGTATCTACGCAGAAGGCGAACTGGTCGACATTCGTCACCGCGTTCGAAACTCGTTGGCCACCAATCATAATAGCAGAAAAAACCAAAGCGGAATACGAGAAGGAATTGCTAGAGCACAGATTAGCGGAAACGGAGGTGGGAACGAAGACTATCCTATACGACAGGGAGTGTTGGGCACACGAGGCATGGGCCACCAAGGCATTGCAGCTGGCTATGAGCGCAGGAATCGCAACAAGTACCTCCATGATCTGGCAGATCCGAGGATTATTACCGAGCGTCGTCAAAGATTTGTTGAAGGACGATGAATATACGGATTGGACAGCTTTTACCAAGGAGGTCAAGGAGTTGAAAGGAACAAGGTTAGCGGAGAAGAAGGAACAGAACACGAAGCAAGAAAGAGAAGTCAACATGCTACGAGCTGATGTAGCCCGCCTTCAGCAACGCAACCCCGCACAGAATTCCATCGCAGCTCTCCAGAACCAACTATCGAGAATGTCAATCAATCCGTCGACACTGCCCAACGCACCTCTATCCAATGGCACAGTAAGACGAGTACCAACACAGCAAACCAACCAAAACGCCCAGCAAGCGTTTAGTCGTCAACCAGCCACAGCCGCACAACCAATTGCTATCACGGAAGATATGAAGAACAAGATCAGACAGTTAATCGCATCGCTCCCGCACCACCCAGATAGTCCAATGGGTCATGCAGCGTACAACAGTCAGATTAATCAATGGAACGCAAAATGGGGAGAAAGCACCCGGGTCAATCACGAGACAGGTTATCCGCTCAAACCAGGTACAGCAGCCATTGCTTCCAGTGAATGCTTCGCATGTGGCACCCACGGTCATAACGGAAGGAACTGCCGGTTACCAATGGACCATGCAGAACGACTATCGAGAAAGGAAGCGGCGTGGAGAGCAATTGTTAGTAAAGCCCTTGGCGCATTCAACAGGGCCACCGCAATCCCCATCTCACTCGTACTTGACCAATTCCCCCAATCATCTTCAGCCTGGATCGAGGAAGTCGCAGAGTTTAGCGAGGGAAAAGAGAACGGGTCGGCGTAAGAAAGGATATCACGCCGACCCACCACCTTAGGAATATCCAAGCCCACGAGAACGTCCTCGCGCGGGAAGAGGCTACGCACGAGGACAGTTCTACGATGTCTAGCCCCGAAACTCCAGCTTTAGCTATAGCCACCACATGTACTACTATGCATGACGCAATCGCAGTCGTTGATTTGTACACGGCCGGCCACACGCAAACCAACACAACAAAGCTGGAAAACGGGGAAAGCGTCCCGTTCATACACCAGATAGCATTAAGAGGACCACAAGGAGAATTAGTTCGAGTCAAAGCTTTATTTGACGACGGAGCGATGGTTGGCGTCATGTGCACGACAATATTTCAAAAAATCAAGCATAGACTGCATAACTGGACCAAGTCTTCAAAACGCTTAAGAATGGCCAATGGAACCATAGTTAACTCCATCGCCAAATGGACAGGAACAGTGGAAATTAACAATGTTAAGGCTCAATGCGACTTCGAGGTTTTCGATAGCGGCGGTAGTTGGGGCTTCTTGTTCGGGAAGCCAATGCTCAAAGCCTTTGCGGCAGTACACGACTACACGACGGACGTAGTCACCGTATCCGACAAACTGAATTCAACGATCATAACGAACCAAATTGCAAGACCAATGGCCCTAGAACATGCGGAACAAGGAGTTAGTCTAACGTTAGATATAAAACAGAGGGAAATGACAATGGGGGGTATAGGCGAACCCCCCTCGAGGCAAGTTCAAGCGAATCGTATCAGTGGAGCAAAGCCAAGCACTAATAGCACCCACGAGCGTCAGCATATACCGGGTCAACAACCCATGGGACAATGGAGGAAACCGGAATATATGAAGAAGAGAAGTAAGGAAGAGAACGGAGGAGAGTCGAAAGAGAATATCGAGCAAAGGGAGAGCGTCGAACAGGAACACGAAGTGGGGAGCGAAACGCTCCCCTCAAGGGAAGTTAACCCGACTAAGTCAACACAGCAGAAACTCGTAATTGACCAAATCAACCCTATAGAACACGTACCGGGAATAGATGTCATCACATCAAGTGAAGACAACGAGTTATTGGGTGAACTCCCTGAACCGACACCGCTGCTGCAGAATCCGTCAATATACACAAGGCAAACGGACCCGTTCAACACAGCTCGAGTGGCTGCAATCACCCGTCAGATAATGCTTGGAGACGATCTAACGGAGGACAAACGCAAGGAGCTCGAGGAATTCGTAGCGAACTATGCGGATACATTCGCCTTAACGCTCAAGGAAGTAACACCTATTCCAGGGTCAGCGATCAATCTAAACGTGCCAGAAGACGCAGTCTTCAACTTACGAATCCACCAACGTCCTCTAACACCAGAACAATCCAAGTTTTATAACGCTAGAGCAAGCGACATGTTAGAAGCAGGACTCATAGAACGAGCACCGCCAGAATTGATCAAGTGTGCCGCTACGACCGTCATAGCGCAAAAGGCCCATGAAGCGGGAGGACTGTCGCTCGACGAGCTACAACACAGAGTCAACGAGCAATGTCAGAGCGCTGGACTACACCCAGCGTTCGAACTACCACCTCGTGAAGTAGAACCCCCGCAAACGCCCAACGACACAACAGACAAGGGCCCGAAGAAATGGAGAATTTGTCAGAATTTCGCGCAGCTAAACAAGGTCACAGAGGTCGCACCAATGCCTCAAGGCGATATCCTGGCGAAACAACAGCGTTTAAGCGGCCACAGATACATCTCCGTCTTCGACTTCGCCTCGGGATTCTACGCTATAGAAGTCCCCGAAAAATGGAGGCCGTATCTAGCGTTTTATGTGGAAGGGAGGGGCTACTTTTGGTATAAGCGCATGCCTATGGGCATCACAGGAGCGCCAACCGCGTTCTGTGACACGCTAGCGGAACAACTACACGACTTATTAGTACCACACTTCATGGAGTTGTTCATGGACGACGGCGGATGCGCAGCACATACCTTCCGAGCAATGATGGACAAGCTAACTACCATATTCAAACGGTTCCGCGAATGCCGTTTCTCGATAGCGCCCAGCAAGACACGTCTTTGCGTATCAGAGACCGAGTTGGCAGGAGGGACAGTAGGCCGAGACGGGGTGAAACCGGACTTGACAAAGCTAACGGCCATAGTAGACTGGACACAGCCAGAAGACGCGATGAACCTCGTGTCGTTCCTAGGGCTAACGGGATTTTACCGCACATTAATCAAGGCATACGCAAAGAGAGAGGGTCCTTTAAGAGACTTACTGCTAAAAGTCCCAATGGACAACGCCCACTCGAAAGCCTTGTATAAACGAACAATGAGCAGTTTCAAGTTAGCCCCCCACAGGAAACCAGAACACACCAAAGCTTTCTTAGACTTGAAGATCGCAATCACGTCTAGACCGGTACTCCAGGCGCCAAAGTATGACGGATCGCACTTCGTGATTACCTCGGACGGATGTTTGGATGGTTTTGCCGCGGTATTGTCGCAACGAGTGCGAACGCAAACCCCGACAGGCAAATGGGTCGAAAACCTTCACCCTATTGGATTTGCGTCAAAAAGAACGTCACCAACCGAACGCAAATACAAGTCGTACCTTTTGGAATTCGCAGCACTCAAATTTGGCCTCGACAAATTCTCGAGCGTCATCTGGGGGTTCCCAGTAGAAGTCGAGACCGACTGCAACGCGCTTAAAGACACGCTCCTCAAGAACAATCTAAACGTGTCGCATGCAAGATGGCGCGAAGGCATATTAGCATACAACATAGTCGATGTTCGACACGTACCGGGGAGACTAAACGTAGTCGCAGATGGGTTGAGTAGAATGTGGGAAGGACAGCCACACGTCGAAGGAGACGGTAGTGACTGGATGGTTAACGAGGACTGGGAGGCGAGGACAGGGCTAATCAATGACATACTTTTCGTTACAGCAACAGATCCAACGGTTGACGTTCTCCGGGAGAGGTTCGCGGAAGAGAAAGTATTCAAAGAGGTCATAGATGCCATCTACGACCTAGACCACGGGATGGAGTTACGAGATAAGAAGAGGGCAAGGCATAGGGCGTCGCAGTATATGGTAGACCAAGGGAAACTATGGCGTATACGAGGGAACGACGCAACGAGGGCACGAGCGAAGGTCGAATGCGTCAGCAAAACGGAAGCCCGCGCACTAGCAGCTAAAGCGCATGAGGAGGGAGGGCATTGGGGAAGGGACGCAATTAAGATTGCGCTCCTGGACCACATCTGCAGTCCAAAGTTAGATGCTTCGATAATGGAAGCCGTCAAAGACTGTCCAAAATGTAAGAATTTCGGACCGACACACTTACATTCCCTTCTAGAGCCGATAACGAGAAGACACCCGTTTGAGCTATTAGTCGGTGATTATTTGACGCTACCAAAGGGAACGGGTGGATACACGAACCTAGGCGTCTACCTGGATACCTTCTCGCAGCATACCTGGGTCTTTAAGTATAAAACCGCAGGGAGCGCAAAAACCACTGTGGATGGTCTAACTAACATATTCAACAGCTTCACACCCTCAGAAACCTTCATGTCTGATGGGGGCAAACACTTCAACAATGACGCAGTCAGATCATACTGCGAATCAAGAAAGTGTAAACTCCACATTGTCGCTGCGTATTCTCCTTGGATTAACGGTTTGGTGGAGGGCACTAACAAACTGTTGTTGCATATTCTCAAGCGATTGTGTGCGCCGAGCATAGGTGAAGACGAGCCTCAAGAGATGTCCTGGGAAAGACTCCCAAAGACATGGCCGGATCACCTAGAAGAAGCGGTCCAGGCCTTAAACAACCGCCTCTTACCAGCGCTAAAATTTTCGCCAAAGGAGTTGCTTCTGGGTCTAGTGGTCAACACCCAGAAAACTCCTCAAGAAGATAACACGTCGGCGACAACCCAACTGGACGCATCAACGCACATCGCGTACGTGGAACAACAGCAGTTAGACGGGTACGAAGAAATCCTCCACCACGCGCTTAAGCGGAAAACAGCCTTTGATAGAAGAGTCACGAAGCAGAAGCCGGGAGAAGTCGTCTTCAAGCGAGGACAGTTAGTACAGGTCTACCGGAATGACCTGGACTACACGTTCAAAGCGGAACGAAAATTATTGCCAAAATGGTCAATACCACGCCGTATCAAAACAAGACTACGGAATTCGTACACGTTGGAAACTCTAGAGGGTGTTGTTCTACAAGGGGAATATGAGGCTAGAAGGCTGAGAGCATTCACGCCACGGGAGGGCACAGTATTGGCAAAGAAGCAAGAGGAGTACGAAGAAGGGTTGAAGGAACAAGGCGCCGAGGAAGAGAACAGAAATAGAGAACCGGAAGAGGAAAGGGAAGACGAAGAGAATAGAGAAGACGAGGAGAGTGGAGAAGAGGACCAGGGTGAAACAGATTAGAGAAGAGAGACGGAAGAGTACAGGCGTCGAGGGCGGCGCCGGTTGTTTTTTGAGGGGCGCATGGACTAGGGGTTCCAAGGGCAAGGGCCATGCACCAAGGGTCCTATCGGCCACTTCCTTAGCTTAGTCATCACATAAGTCAGGTGTCAGCATGTTCGTAGTGTAGCATCATCATCATTCATCTCGGTTCTTGCAGCAGCGGAGTCTCTAGCAGTCGGCACTGCTCCAACGCCATGATCGGACAGGAACTAGGGTGCGTTCTGAACAGGCATGCAGCAAACCCAGGCCATGAGGCGAGTACGCCATCCAGTAATTGGGATGTGAGGACGCGTGATCGTTCCTGCTGTCCCCGTAGCACCAGCGACGGCGGGAGGTGTCGAAGCAGTGGCATTGGCATTGGGAGGTGGTTGCTGGGTGGGATGGGCATGGGCAGTTTGCGAAGAACTGGCGGTTGGCTTCTTTCTCCAAGCGTGATAGTTTCTCTATGCGAGAAGCAGTCAGTGATAAAGAAGAACAGAGAAATGGGGGAAACGCACAGGCTTGCCTGCTGTGCATGGGACCTCGACTATTGGTGGCTCCCGCAGCTGTGCGTCTGATCCATCTCGTCTGCGCACCGTGCCAGAGACTAGGTTTTGAGTCCAGCTGAAAGGGCTGGACCAAGATTGCGTGTGATGACCAGTCGCTCTGTGTTGGTGTCGTCGCCAGAATGAGGGAAAGCGACTGAGGGTGCGGCTGTCTTGTTGTCCATGTGATTGAGTATAAGAAGTAGACAACTAACAATGTATCAATCAAACCATTCAATCGTAGATGGAAACCGTCATGTACATCAGCACGTCGTGTACCGTCAAAAAACCCTGGGGGTATTCGAGGACGTGGAGCATCTTTGATCTTTGGAGCTGATTGTCGGGTAGTATCAACCTGGGGGAGTAAATTCGTTGTCAGTGTGGTCAAGGATGAAATGTATCCAAGCTCACATTGTCGGACAGAAGGCTAGCGTCTTTGACAATAGCGGAAAGATCCCATTTGTATAGTAGTAAGGGGTTATCAATTCCCGATATGGCCGTCACTTGGGCAGGTGAAAATTGAACTCGCTTCGTGACAACCGTGACTACAAGCTGAAGAGAACACGCGATCACGTGAGGGCGCTTCTGAAGTTCGGAACAGTACTTGCTCAGTTCAACTGGGCCACACTCAAGTTCGCCGTGATCGTGAATGGCATGATGTGAGTCTCATTCCTGGTATCTGCCTTTCCTTTTCTATCCTTGTATGGCTACTGCCCAGCCCAAAGGCACTGGCTCTGACATGCGGAGCGTGCTGTGCCATCAAATCGTCACCTGGGCACAGCAGAGGTTCGGTGTGCGGTGGCACAGGTCCGCCTTGGCAGTTCTTGCGTCTGGCATTAGATCGATGGTCTCGTCTGAGACCACGAACGCCCATAACGAAAGACTCAATTGCTTGTAATCCTTTTGTGCGTCGCCCAACTGTATAACAATCGATTCCAAGATGGCAACAGTGATCAGTTGAATGATTCCGGTTGCATCATGATCAAGGGGTGACAGAACACTCGGAGCATCAAGCAGTGACGTGGTATTGCACGATGTTCCCGTCGCTGGTACTTATCAGGTACTATCTCTGATGTGTCGAATAGAATTTCTCCTTTAAAGGCTTCTGGCTGTGTTATATCGATCTGGAGGCTCAAAATAACCAGGGGGAATTTCAATAATGCCTATCGATCATCATACTTAAGTAACCCTTGCAGGGGTATCGTTATGAGGGCTTGCGGGCAGGTACTACCACAAGGCGCATACTGATTTTTCATACTGACATGTCTTCCCTGTCGGTCTCAGATCTCGCGAAGATACAGACGGTCAAGGTAAGCGAAGTTCTGCTTGGCCCTGATATACTCGACGCTTACATTATGTCTAATCCAGTACGCTAATCGTGAGTCTCTGTGGATCGTCCGAAAATTGAATGGCGGCGCTGACTGTTATTTTCTTAGTGTGCAGTCTTGCAATCCTCGTGAGTATCAAACACATTTCTTGTGGTTATGGCTCAATATCAATGTCTCCTTCGATGTCGCAGGTATTCGATTATTGTGTCACTTTTCCCGAAGAGGTTGGAAAATAATCTGTATGTCCGCGAGCGTTGTTCTGATCACTCCCCACAGGTGAAATGGACCTGGTTCAAACCATGGGATTCTACTCGCGTCACCTTCGCCATTTCTCGATATCTGCCTTTCGCAGGTGTTGGAATGACTGCATACGGCGAGTCACCCCACTCCGATGCTCCTTATCTTGTTAGTTGCTGATGGGCCTATCTTAGATGCATTGCGTGTCAGCAGTCAGGTAAGCCTTGGGTGGCGAATAGTTTCTATGATAAGCTGATTGCATGTGCAAAGTGTGCCTCTACTCTGGAAGGAATTAGTAGTGAGTCGGTGTGCCCAACAATTCATTTTCACTAAGCTCAACAACGTGAATGTCAGTCGTTCTCATTCCCGCAATAGGTATCGCTGCTGCGGAAAGTGCGACTTCCTCATGCATGTTAAGGACGCAGTGAATCATACTTACTTTGCAGGCCTGCTTGTTCTTCGAACCTGGGCGTTCTGGCAAAAGAGTAAAAGACTGATGATCGGGTTAAGGACTTATAGTGTGGTGCGTGTTCTGCAGAGCATGCGTCAGAGCATACATTTTGATTATTGCAGTTGACAATTGTCGCCGTCATTGTCACATGCCTCAGCCCTAAAATGTTGATTCCAGGGGGTGTGTGTTCATTAGTGTTCACGAAATAAATGTGTTCTAATATGACTATCAGAGGAGCCCCCTCTAGGAACGTGTTACTTCGAGAGCACCCGCAATTATGCTGTCCCATACATGTTCTTGGCGATGTTCGAAAGCTGTCAGTGATTATGCAAAGCGTTATATTGGCCTACTTACTCACAACCAAAACGTGCAGTGATGCTAGCCCTTACTGTGTACAAGAGAGTTCACGACTACCGAGGTTTTCAAAGCGGAATAGTAGTAACACTGTACCATGACGGCATCTTCTACATGATGTGCATCCTCAGTGGGTGGAAATATTTGGCTCTCAAGATAGTATCGTCTAACATGTTTCGGGAAGCTATCACACTGGCCAATGTGATCGTTGTAGCTGCGCTTCCGGTACGTGTATCGGTCTGTCAAATCCTGCCACTCACTCACTTTCTGTAACTTGGTTGTAGAGTGCCTATAGTAATTTGTTTGCCACGTACGTCACAGGCTGCATTCTGGTTGTTCGCTGGTTTGATCTCGAACCCACTCCGTTAGGCTACAGCCGGTCACTCATAGCGTCTTGGCATCACGAATTCTATTCCGCATTCGACATAGCAATGAGCGTGAATATGAGACGTCGTCCATGACGCTGTTAGACCCTGTGAACTTTCTACGACCCCCTGCCATGTCAATTGGTGGAACGACCAGAAGTGCAGTTTGAGGGGATATATGCATATGTAGAACCATTGTATCTGTTAAATCAGAAGCTTCTCCTCTTATGTGATATAATATACGACTCAAATTATGATGTTAAAGGGCCATGATACAGCGAGACCTAACGGCATGAACGAATTAGTGGTTCATTCCCGACCGGCTCTTTGTTCGACCGTGCGTAGTCCGATGTCAAGGCTTTTCATGCGACGACAGGATAATTCTGCATCATATGCCTGAGATTTACTTCCGTAAACCTCGTCTTGAAGTCAATAGCGCATGGCCTGTCATTCGGCATCGCCCCGGTCATGAAACCCAAGTCATGAAACGGCTTTGTAGGATCCAGAGTGAGCTGGAAAGCCCAAAGAATAAGAAGCGAATTTATGAACACCGATCTGTAATAATCGAATGAGCTCAGAAGTTCATATGCGGAATAATATTCGTACCTGTTCGCAACATGTTGAGTAGGGCATATGCTGGAAGGAAGGAATGTCAGAGAAAGGATATCTTGAAAGACGGTGCTTACCGCCGACCAAACCCGTAGACGAAGAACTTGAGATCTTCTCTCATGCGGCCTTGGTCATTAATCCAGCGCTGAGGCTTGAACATGTCAGGGTCGGGGTAGACTTCTGGATCTCGAGAGATGGCCCTGACGAAAAGACCATTGGATATTTCGTATCTTGATGTACAAGTGCTTACCAATGGTTGCCAGATACTGTAGTCCCAGCGGGAATGCAATAGTTTTCCTGCCAGTGGATCAGGTCATCCTTCGGACGAAAACTTGAACAGCACTTACCCAAATCACGTCTTCAGTCGTTCGGTGAGCAAACCCTGCGAAGTGAACCGTGTAAACTTTAGGTACATGACTGACGATCAAGATACCGACCATTAGCAGCCAACGGTCTCCATCTCAAGGCCTCAGAGATGAAGGCTTGAAGACAAGGAAGGGATTCTTGGTCGGTGAAGGTCGGTGCTGTACAAATCCTTAGATTGGTAAAAATGCAAGAGAAATAGAGCTACCTCGGTGCCTTCCGATGACCATATCAAGCTCGGCCTGTACTTTAGCTTGTTCCTCGGGAAAACATGCGGCTGCCATTAGTACCGTGCATATTGCCACAGCAGTCTGACACTTGGTATGAGTTACACATCTTCAGACACAAAGGAATACACCTCACTGTATCAGATCCGGCTCCAAACAAGGCGCCACCAAGAAACGCCATCTCGGTCTCGTCAAATGATGGAGGCGCTCGTTTTCTAGCATATATTTCGCAAACGAAGGACCAACATCCACATTGCTCTGCTGTGGAATAATTCAAACATAGTCTGAATGTTGGTAAGACTATGCGTGCTAGTTGCTGTTTCACACGGTTGAGCTGATTTGTGTAGAGTTTCCTGGTGCTCTCAAACTGTCGTTTTAAGTCTAGACCATACCAAGGAAGGTATTTGAGCCATGGAATCGAGTCCACGAGGTAAGCACCAGGGCGCAAAGCTGTGCGAAAGCTTTCGAAGAGGCGGTGAACCTCTCTGACTTCGGTGTCACTTGCAGACGTGGGTGTAGTTTTCCCGTATGTTTTTTTAATAATACTCGCCGCAGCATAACTTCAAAATTTTTGTAAGTGATGTGCTATCATAACGCGAACCCAGCAAAGCGCTTACGTTGTCGCGTGGTTCTGGAAGTTGTATGGATCATCAAGAATGTCTAGCACTGTGTTTCTCGCGTGTGACATCTGCAGAGGCTGATAAGCCTCAGCCGCTTTAGGCTGGAGGTGCGAATGAAGTGCTCTGCATCACGTTGCAGAAGTGAGATAGGATTATCTTTGCATTGTATCGCTGATAGCGAACCTACGCATCCGACGAAACCTGTCCCCAGCGTGCATAAAACCGATAGCCTGTCCGCCGCTAAGAATTTCTCCAGCAGCAATCATTCGAGGACGATCAGTTAGCGATCCGCCCTGCTTCTCCATGATATCCATTACGGCCTGCAACAGAATGTTTGAACCTAGACATTACTTATGACAACCCAGTGTGGAAGACTGACTTTATGACGGCCGATGATAATGATCTTCTCGGTTCCTGAACGAATGGTGATGAGAGGACCGTACTCATCAATCCATCCCGCTATAGTGAAAAATGAGTTGATCAGCAAAGGAACGCAATTAACATTAAAATTGCGACGACGACGATGTCTCAATTTACTTGCGAGGAGGCAGGAAGTGCCCCAGAAGGCGCGAAGTGGGAGGAGAAGGTGGGAGAGGAAGGCCGTGCTCTGATTTAGGAAAGTAAATCCAACTCGCTCCGGCTAGTAGAAGACCCCCGGCACCGAGAACAAGCTGCGCGTTATCAGAAATGGGCAGGTCAAACATTTGTACCATGGCAAATCGGGAGGACCGCAAAGTTGAATGTTATTGAAAGTGCATTCAAGCCATGGCTTTTATGCACAGTAATCGTAGTGTCCCTGAAGATGGCACCTGGAGCCCTTGGACCTGAAGCCAGGAGAGGGTTTGTCTTTAGCCATAGTAGATGGTCAGCCCTTACGCATTACACCCATTGGCGGTTCGAAGTACACCGTGCTAACGGGCAGGTTGGAGTCGGCTAAATTCATTTGGTAAGTGTAATGAGGTGGGCTTATTGGTTTCAAGGTTCCACAATTGCGTTGTTTTGTTTGTGAATGATGTGTTTTTGAATGATGTGCTTGCGAGGATGCGCTCATTTGGAGTTAATGAAATCGAATCGACCAAATGTCCCACCTGTGTGTCACCATAACCGTTACTAATTAGTAAGAGTGATGTAATAGCATGTTCCTCACTAAGTAGGGGCGTTTACCTATACTGCAGCGCTTCAGCACGTTCCGCAGCAATCAGCAGTGACTTTGCTAGGAAAACAAACCTCGGGTATACCGGTATATTATATAAGGTTATAATTAGGCTGCAAGACTATATTTAGGTTTCCCATGGTATTATTATATCCGCTTAATCCCGTGCGCCTCTTGCCGACACTTCTCCGGCCTTTCCCACGTCCTCCACACAGCCGTGCTCACTGTCATGCACAACGAGCACCACTGCAGCCTTCAAACCTTATCGTTTTCGAGTGTGCTTTTTGCGCTTATGATACCATGGCCTATCCTATACCATCTGGCGGCTTGGGACCCCTTTTAACACTGGAATTTGCTTGCTCATCAAGAACACATGTTGCATCACCACTACGTTTCGCACTGTACACGAGCCTGGACACCTGTTGCTGAGCGCTGAGCTCCCTTCAACATGTAGGCCACATGGCAGCAGCCTTGGTGGGCTGCTCGCATAAGCGAGATGTTTGCTCACGCCCTTTTTTCAGGTCCATACTTAACATTCAACATCCACCATGCCCCCAAAGCGCCCTTCGAGGATGTCTACATCTTCACGGGTGAAGATGACTGTTCTCAATGGCGCATCTCACTCACTACATACTACGACAACTTCGTTGACGCAAATACGGCGTGAACGACTACAGGACGAGCGTAGACGAGCTGAATCAATACGAGGTATGTGCTATGATAATCCGCCCATCCCCCCTCAGCAACCGCCCCCCAGAAAATAGTCGCATCCGTTCTCTTATGGCGGAAGCCCAACTAGAGGCTGGAGAACACTATTGCGACACGATGTCGTATGATGATGCTGCACCCGAATATGACGACAACGACAACGACAGGATAGATATTCGTGAGGGTAAGCAGTTGGAGGACAGTGAGCTGTTTTCAGATTTCTTCCAGAGCTGTGGCCCGCAGCGGTCAATATTTCTGTTCCTTGCTCGTTGCTTTGCTGATTTTTTTTGCAGCGGTGTCACCAGTCGTAAACACCAAGACCATCGTACACGATCCGAACGATATCGTCGTGCACACACTGCATGGACGCAGCAGATGACGTCCCTTGTTCATGCTTATATGTCATGGAAACATCGGTCACGTCCAGAACACGCCACAGATAATCAACCTCAAGCACTCGATGAGCATATCTTTGGTGTGTCTGTCATTGGGCTCAGGGGTAAGCTTTTAGTTTATGCTCTTGATTGTTATCACAAGCGTTCTAGCAGATTTTAGATTTAACGTGAATGTCGCCCAACGGCCCGACGAACCTGCCAACTCTGCGCTGCTGCGCATGGGCTTACTCGGCTGCTCGCCAGTGCAACCAACAGTCGCTATTGATCTCACATGCCTAGAACTTTATCATCAGATTCGCCGTCGTCAATCGTCATTTAGCATGCAATCGATTACAAAAGTTCTCTGCGCGCTTCATAATGTAAGTCTTTTATGTATCAAATAATGTGTTACTGAACCAATGTTTAGGTAACATATTCGCAGTACTTACGCAATCAATTTTCGATTGCGTTTGATATCTACCTCGAAATTCAACGCCTCGTTCAACTACAGGTCGACCGTGCACTCGGCAGAGACCACGCCGACTGGCACATGTCAGGCGCTTGTCCGTGTTGTGCTTTTGAGGTGAGTATTGATATTTGAATAAATTACTGATTAAATATCGTGTTTTCAGCAACCGAACGAGCCGCCCCTTAATCCCCGAAGGCTTCACAGCATGGACGGCAACCATTCCGCCAAACGTTTGGATGGTTCCGGCTCAGCAGATGAGCGCGTCTTCGACAGCAGGTACTTCATCCCCACGACTGCGGTGGAGCTTTTCAGAGACGACGTTCGCAATCGGCCTGGTGAACATCATAGTGGCGAGACTACTAATTGTACAGAAAATTGGACAGCCACCAAGTCTGTGGAGGAGAACAAAATTTTCGTCTTCGAGCAAACCGGCATCTTTATCTTGGCGTGTCGCCATGGCTTTGTAGAATGTGTTGTTGAGATGAAACGAAGCGGAGAGCTGTGAGTCATTCTCCGTTCTACTCATCTGATGCTGACATGATTTCGTTAGTGCCAAGTATGGACTCGCCGTGACCAATCGATTACTTGACATCTGCGGGAATGATCAAGCTCTGGGCCATGACATCGGCTGTTCATCGCGCAAGACCATCGCAGCGAGTTCTATTGGTGCGAGAGCCAAGGCACTAAATCTTATTGTCGCAGTGAACAGTTTTCATGGATACGCTCATAACCGCCGCTGCCAGCTGCAAAATCATCCTTTGTACCTCGAAGGTTTCGGCAACGAGGATCTAGAAACCTGTGAACGTATCTTCTCGAGTTCTAATAGTGCTGCAGTTCTCATCCGCCACGCGTCCCATTTTCATTGGACGCAATTTCTCGATCTTCACTTTGACCAATGGGATCGCGACAAGTATCTTGAATTAAGTAAGATTAAACCTTGTTGATCAAACTACGATCTTGTTCGTTAATGTGACTAAAGGTCGCTTCTTATGCAATAATTATGTCCAGGCGCTCAAAATCATCGAAGATTATACGCCCTTGCTTGAGGAGTTCAAGTCCCGGAAATCGCTCGCTGACCAAGACTTCATCCAGTGGCATCAAGAAGAAGTCGAGTTTCTTAGCAACTTAGCTATTGAACCACCATCCGATGTCCTTGCAGTGGCATATGTCGAGGAGCTTGAAAAGCTTCGGCTCGCTGAGTTTGTAGTTGGCGCTAGCATGTTTTTTTTCACTTACCCTCGAAATTTAGGTCAGCGTATGGCAGCGTGACATCGGTGCCTTTCCTCATGTATACACCCACCAGCTTTACGCAAACTTCAGGTTTGAACGCCAGTGCTCGGAGGCAGTCAAGAACAGTTGAAGCAGAACGCGCATCAGTGCTGCGCAGGTATGAGTTGCAAATGAATGTGGTGGATGATTTCGAGCGGCGGAATGGCATCAATGAGCGTTGGACAATAGCGCACCCTGAATACACTCAGGCACTGAAGTATTCTCATGAGCGCCGCTTCATTCGGACTGTGGAGGAATTGGAGGGCCTAGTCGTCCAACGCTTATTTGAGTTTTCGAAGGCCAACCTCGTAGGCACAGGTTTGTCTTGCAATTATCTGTGTGGTCTCATGCTCATTACTGCGAGGAGGCTACAAAATGCGGAAACATATTTCCAAAGCCATCGCACGTCGATCTGCCGCTATTCGCTCAGCGCTCGAGAAGTACAACAAGTTAGCCCCTCTTCAAACACCACCTCGGCCTATCCTCGATTATTCCGAAGTTGTGGGGTATGCTACCCTTGGGGAGTTCTCGCTCCTCAAATATTCTCGCCATGACCTCCTTTCCAAGCCATGGGCCGTCCCTGACAATCGGGAAATGGCAGCTAGATATTTCAAGGTGGTGAGGTCGCATGAGGAGATTACCCGCTTAAATGTCGAAATACGTCGCCTCGACGCTTGGGTCGAGTATGATGATGCGAAGATGCTAGAAGTCATTGAGACATTAGCGGTTGAGGAAGCTGACTCCCTTCTTGCTGCAGAGTTCAGACAACAGTACAATGAACGGCACCGCATCAACAATATTCACCGCCATCGTTTGAACAAGATTCGTTACCTCAAGGGCTACAGTGGCCCGGCTGCAGCGCTGTTGCATGGTTCTGTGGAGATAGAGAACTTGGATGACGAAAGGGAACCAGTTGATCTCGGGGAGAATGACGAGTTGAACGACGAAGCTTTCCGTCTTGAAGATGCCATTTCTCACCTTTAGGTTGTAATGTAGCGTTGTATTCATTATCGTGACCTTATGCCCAAAAATGATTGCAGCGGTGCGCTGAAGCACGAATTCAACTACTACTACCCCTTGAATCTCTAAGTACTTGTCTTGAAGAAATGGGGTGCAACGAGCATAAATCACATTGCAGTGGTGCGCTGAAGCACGAATTCAACTACTTCTACTACCCTTGAATCTCTAAGTATTTGTCTTGAAGAAATGAGGTGCAATGAGCGAATTACAATGCAGTGGTGCGCTGAAACACGAATTCAACTACTTCTACTACCCTTTGAGTCACATTGCAGTGGTGCGCTGAAGCACGAATTCAACTACTTCTACTACCCTTTGATCCGTGGATAGGCTGTTGAAGCATGAATTCAATGACTTCTACCCCTTCGATATGCTTGCCTCCAGCAAAGATTTGGTCCAGATAAGTATACTACGACAATTTGGCGATGCAGAGGAATACATTAACTGTTCGATGGCATTTTGATAGGAGACTGGCAATGATTACATACTAGTATACTCGCTTCAAATTCAACATGTGCGAGCCTCAAGGCTTCCTCAAGTCACTTTGCTCCAGCGCTGATCACACTACTGTAAGTTACCAACAACCATGACTCCTGCAGACCGTCTGGAATATCTTGATCTGCATGGTCAGACAGTGAGTATATGTATTCCTTAAGTTTGAAGTTGTTCTCATCATGCTATGAACAGAAACACTATTTTGAGATCAAGCTCACCGCCGAATTCGTTTTCGAAAAGCGTCCCAACATGTTCTGCTGGTATCCCACTACCAAGACTACCGTCCTTGCATCTGAGCCCATCGAGTGCCAGATTGAGAAGACCATGCTTGAGAAGATCCACACGGACTTTTCCTGTTCAATCGCGCATCAAGTCTGTCGCCGTTGGTTCGACTGGAGGCCTGTAGAGCTTCCTCCGAAGCTGCTTCAAAGTAAGTGTTTCTTCATTTTGCATCGCGGCGTCCACTGAGAAATTTGATTGCCTCAGGGCTAGATGCATTACAACGGGAAGAGCTTGAATCCAAGCGCCAAACTCAAGACATGGGCACCTCATCTTACATTTTCCCCAATCCTTTGAGCTCTCCTGCGATCCCTAATGCCAGCATACACGGATTTTCAATTGTCGATCCTCGATCCTCAGCCATTAGTACACAGCCGGACGACGACTGGAGATATTCTCTTAGTTTATATTCCTCGCATTCATCGAGACACTTTTCGTCAACATCTGATCGTTCATCGCTACACTCACTCTCCGACGAAGACACCGACGAGCTTTCAAAAACTGCTGAGCTTTTAGCAGAAGGTATCACCATTCGCACCAATCGACAACTTATCACACAGCCATTGTCTGCGCGTCCTCTGAAGACTCATAGACAACATTCGGTCCCTCTTGCACGGCCACAGACTCCAACAAAGACTGATAGACAAGGTCCAGCACCCAGTATTGCAGGGCAACAGACACCAAGAAAGAGCCGAACTATACGGGTGCAGACACCAATGTCTACATGCCCTTCGCAGCCTCTGCCGGTTGTTATTGCACCACCTCCAAGCCCTCCTCCATTCATAATTGCACCTTGCTCTCCTCGCTTGAAGCACACGGTCTCATCGCGCTCAGCATTGCACACTGTAGTGTCACCCTCTGCAGCACCTATCATTCAAAGCCCTCTTCCAAGCCCTCCTCCGTTCATAATCGCACCTTGCTCTCCTCACTTGAAACACATGGTTTCATCACCCTCATCAGTGGCGCGCCCTCCTCCAAGCCCTCCTCCGTTCATAATCGCACCTTGCTCTCCTCGCTTGAAACACACGGTTTCATCACCCTCATCAGTGGCGCGTGCTGTGGCGTCGCCCGTCAAATCAAACATGCATCAGCTTTACGTAAGTAGATCACAAACTAATTCAGCTTCGTGGGACTGACGTGTACTTAGGACAAAACCGGAGGAGTTAGCACGGCATCGCGCCAAAGGTCAAGGGTCGAAAATGGGCCACAGAATCCGATCCAGACCTCAACGTCAATTCGAGGGACTGAACACAAAACCAGAGGAGCCAGCACGGCATCGCGCCAAAGGTCAAGGGTTGAACAAGGGCCGCAGAATCCAGTCCAGATCTCAACGTCAATGCGAGGGACTGAAGAAGGTAATATTTCGATCACAAATCACATTTACCTGATGTCGGATGCGCGTTTGACTGGGCGTCCAAATGATGTGGCCTCCGAGCGTGTTTCCACGGAAATTAGCGCTTACCTTCATGACCTTTCGCTTCACGCTACAACAATGGATGAGATTTGGAGGTGCATCAACCAGGTTGACGGGTATGGTCCCTTGACCTGGCAAGCGATTCTTGTGAAGCTGGGGATACCCGAGGAACGGATGAAATATATTCTCGCTATCATGGCACGTGCAAGTAACGATCATTGTCAGATTTGTGAGTTTAATTCGGCACTTCAGTGGGCGCTGGCTAATTTAAATTTTCTGTTCTAGCTAAATAGTATTGTTCGTTTACCTTAGCAATGCATTTTTTGGCTCTAACCCTGTTTGACTTCGGCAATTCCACAATTCTAAGGCGACGCACATGGAGCACTAGGTTTGATTTGTTCCCCCCACCACTTGCACCATGGCTCGTGCTCCGAAAACTCACCGAACTCGAGCAAAGTTGACGGCCGCTCAGAAAGCAGAACGGCGGAATAAATTGGACGCTTTGACAGGTGCCATCGACAATGCCAAGGAAGCCTATGCGCAGGAGGCTGTCGACATTGCACAAGTACATGGTCGGTAAGTTTGGTTTCGACGACCCGCTGTTCTTGTGGCTGCTCGACTCACTCATGTTGTCCAGTTCCCTCAGGTGGACTCGTAGCCAATTATTCCTCAGGAGTCGCATGTCACAACAGCGCCGAGGTGTTAACTCGTGGAACGGCTTCATCAAGGCAAAACTTAGGGAAGAAAATGAAGGTGAAATTCAATCTATATTTTCTGAGCTTCATATTGACAATGATTTTTTTAATCGAGATCGTGAACGGGGCGATCGCATTAAGCTTACCCAATTCATCGCTGAGAATAAGGATGAACTCCTTGAAGCATATTCATGCCTCACGTTTGCTCAAAAGCGTGCTTACAACGCAGAGGTTCTTCAAGCTCGGACAGAAAAGAGTCATGTCGCCCGAGCAAATCCAAAGGCAAAACGTCACGACATCAATGCAACATTCACAACGATGGATCGCGAGGTAAGTCCGGGTCTCGTATTATAATGTTTGCTGACTGACATATATCTAATTCTAGTGGATGGCCCTCTGTGCTCGAACCGGCACGGAGGGCTTTTATGTTGGAGTGCGCGGGAACATCGAAGATCTCTCCGAACCGAAGATATTTTTCACGCCGAAAGCCGAGAAATTTGTCAAAGAGGTCCTTCACGTCGAACCACGACACTTGGGTCTCAAATTGGAGGCTTTTGTGGTTACCGGCCTCGGTATGATTCTAAACCTTTCGATGGCGAGGATTATATTGATTTTTGGGTAGACGAGAACACGATAATTACGCGCCAACGCCCGTTGAACAAGCTCATCAGCGATTGTCGCACAATCATTCAAGAAGAGCTTGGTGAGTTTTAATCCCTCAATGCTGATGCACTACTGATCATCAAGTCATAGAATCGATTGCGCTTGAGAAGAACATCAAGAAGGCTGTCAAAATGAACTACGTCAACTACGAGCGCAACATAGTCGAGCACTGCGGTGTCGCTCTCGTGGGCTGGCCACTGCCCGGACCTGTTTGCAACCCAAGCAAAGTTGGCGGAAGGGCAGAGGTTCAGAAATTGCTTGACGCTCTACAGAGAGAACCTCACCACAGGGAATCTTGCCATTGGGTTGTGCTCACGGACGAAGAATTGGTTCAACGAATGACGGAAAATCGGGCACGTCACTCACGTGGAGAAGCAGTATATGTTGCACGGAAGAAGAGGAAGGTTACGGGCCCAGTGCACAAGAGCAACACCACCATCGACACTGATTCCGAAGACTCATCGGATGACGCCTCCACCAGCGATGAGTAGTTAGTTTTACAATCAGCCTATGTGTATCTTCTGCTGCGTGCAATATACTGCCGAAGTTTTCACCCTCCGAAGTTTTCAGTCAATGCACTAAGTAACAAATCACAACCGCCATGACATGTGAAGCTAGTGGGGGCGAGTTATTGATTGTCATGCTATGCACAGACCACTAAGACCAACGAGCTCGGTGTCATCAAATAATATCACATTGATATACAACATAAACTCCTTATACATGTATGGTTCTAGTGTTTCTGGCGGTCTAAAGCAGGCAGGTGGTATAGGATAGGTCATGGTATCATAAGCGCAAAAAGTGCGCTCGAAAACGATAAGGTTTGAAGGCTGTAGTGGTGCTCGTCGTGCATGACAGTGAGCACGGCTGTGTGGAGGACGTGGGAAAGGCCGGAGAAGTGTCGGCAAGAGGCGCACGGGATTAAGCGGATATAATAATACCATGGGAAACCTAAATATAGTCTTGCAGCCTAATTATAACCTTATATAATATACCGGTATACCCGAGGTTTGTTTTCCTAGCAAAGTCACTGCTGATTGCTGCGGAACGTGCTGAAGCGCTGCAGTATAGGTAAACGCCCCTACTTAGTGAGGAACATGCTATCACATCACTCTTACTAATTAGTAACGGTTATGGTGACACACAGGTGAAATGTCCAGGATCTAAGTTTAGAACAGCCGTTTCGGACCACATGACGGTGTCAAATTTTGTGATGCCTATTGAGTCCCGCGGCGATAAGCGTTTTTCCATCCACGGTCCATGCCACGCATGCAGCAAATCCCTCGAGTGTTTTGAACAATTCGCCTGTGTTGGCATCCCAGACTTTCAAGCCATCCCCAGCCGTGGCAATCATCTTGGCATTAGGCGAGTAGCAAACCGCGTTCATGGATTGCCCTGCCTTGATCGGTCCGAGGATTGTAGTGCCACTCTCAACATCCCATACTCTGAATATTCCATCTCTGGATCCGCTCACCACTTGTCCTCCGTCTGAACTCCAGCACAAAGACCTCACTTCATCTGTGTGCCCCGTCCATTTTTTGATCACCTTGCCTGTGTCGATGTTCCATAATCTCACCGCACCATCTCTACTCCCACTTGCTAATGTCTTGCTGCCCGGCGACAATGCTATGGCCGCCACTCCTTTGTCTGTGTCCTCCCATGCCTCCCCGACCTGTGTGCCCGTCTCCAAGTCCCAGACTCTAAATGAGCCACTCCATGAATATACGATGATCCGCTGTCCACTGCGCAGATGCAAGATGTGTTCGATGCCACCGTACCATGGCTCACCTTCGATGTCATTTCTTGTAATCTTCTTGTAAGGTATTCTAGCTGAAGTTTGTTGCTCCGCTGGGGCCGGATAAGGCATGGTTTTTGTTCGGGGACTTACTTGAAGTGCGCGGTATAATTTCAGCTCTGAAAATCACATGCCACATGAATATCACTTACTTGATCACAATCCAGAGGTACACAGAAAGACGGATGTTGAAACAGCTGCAACGAGTGGGTGTCAAGAGTCAAGCAGGGAGGGAGGTCGCTGTTAAGTCCTCCACAGCTTTGCAAACTTCCCTGATATTCGCTCCACAGCTTATGCACTGGCTGTGCAGGTTAAGCGCCGACCTCTATTCTCTGATAATGCGTACCCAGTTTTGTCATCTTCATTGACCCATCGACATCGCGTCTTAGAGCCATGCTATCCCGCGAGCCTGTATCACTGTTTCTCTCCACTGGCCAAATATCATTCTGTGGTCTTCCTATCCATCCCCTCGCACCGCATTTCTATTCGGTACAACAAGATGTACCGTGTCCGACCTTTCAATGCTGGAAACGAGTTCTTTTTCAAATCATAATCTAGCAATCCTAGTCACATTCTTCCAGTTTTCGTCCAATCAGTCTTTCTTGTCTTCTCGCACTCTATGTTCCGTCTTCGGAGGAACGTCGCAGGTCTTTGAAATCCCAACAAACCAGACTGAATATCTCGACCCCCAGGAAGAGATTATTCGTAGCTTCGTCCACTTGGGTAAAGACTGGGATTCAAAGAATGTCTCGGTAAGCCGTTCTTGGTCATTGGTCAGTATTGATATCCTACCATCACAGAAGAACGCGCTGCTCGGATCCTCGAGCATCTCTTCATGTACGAACGACGAGCTCAGGGCTCGTATCACCACAGTACAGGGAGGAACGTTTTGATTCCAGACCCGAATTCACAAGCTCATTGCCGCACAAGTGAGATTATCAACCTTCACATCCTCGCTCTTTCATCATCGCAGCCCAAGCCGTCGCCTGCTCTTGGACACATTCAATCCTTGGGTATGTTGAGATTTGGAACGTGCTCTATACCACTGAACGTGCCTCTATATTATCCTTGGCAGCTGGCCTTCGAGAACACACGTCATTCAGACACTTTTCAGGGACGATGACAGTTCATCTCCTCAACATATCTTGGTAACACCAGCGATTTGGCACAGCTCTCAACAAGCAGCTTCGGTGAGATGAGCATGGCTTCACCCATCGCTGGACCACTCCACAATGTGGGCGGGGACACCGATATGACGGAGAGGCTCATGTTCTCCAAGGCACACAAGACATAGAAGACGCAACGTGGCCTTTGTCAATTCCTGTCTGGCACCGTTGAGTTACAAATGAAAGGGGTGGATGGATGATATTGCGAATATGCAGGCGGATCACTCGTAAGTCCCTGTACTAATGCTCATCATGGCCACAGCACTTCGCATGTGTTGGAGCAGGCATCATGCTGAATTTCTACTTTACCACTGTGAATGTCGATTGTGCGAGACGGACAATGCGCATCACAGTTTCTGTACAATTGAACATAGCGTGAATCAATTCTTCTACCAGCTATTTTACAACGCACTTCAGTTTGACGCAAACACATTTCGTTGCTCGAGGTCCTTGCCTACTTCCTCTTGTCAACAATGAGAAACTATAACATGATGCATTCGTTTCTTTATAAGAGCCCAGACAGTAGATTGCCTATAAGAGTGCAGGGGATACGTAAATTCCTGCTCGGTAGTCATTTTTTATGATACTCTTCGTCAGTCATCACTCGTGATCTCGCCCGTCAATGGATCTACCGACGAGATTCATGCCTGGCAGATAAATAAAGCGGAATGGGACGGCGTTAAACGTTTCTGGGATTAAGTAGTATTCCAGGACCTGTATTCACGTAAAGGGCACGATCGGACAAGAGCTAATCTGCATTTTGAATGGGTATGCAGCAAACCCAGGCCATGAGACGAGCACACCACCCAGTAATTGGGATGTGAGGACGCGAAATAATTCCCGTTGTCCCCGCAGCACCAGCGACGGCAGGAGGTGTTGAAGCCATGACAGTGGGGGGTGGTTGGTGCGATGATGATGGTGTGCCCTGGGGTGCTGTGTGTTGCTGGGTGGTATGGGCATGGGCAGTTTGCAAAGAGCTGGCAGCTGGCTTCTTTTTCCGAGCGTGATAGTTTCTCTGCACGAGAAATGGTCAGTAATAAAGAAGAACCAAGAAGAGGGAAAGAACGTACAGGTTTGCCTGCTGTGCATGGGACCTCGACTATTGGCGGCTTTCGCAACTCAATGCCCGATCCATCTCGTCTGCGTACCATGCCAGAGACTAAGCTCTGACTCCAGCTAAAAGGGCGGGACCAGGATTGTATGCCATGTTCAGTCGCCCTGTTTTGTTTGAAGGGGCGTCGTCGCCAGAATGAGGGAAAGCGACCGAGGCTGCGGCGTTCATGTTGTCCATGTGATTGAGTATGCGGAGTAGACAACTAACAATGTATCAATCAAACCATTCAATCGTAGATGGAATCCATCACGTACATCAGCACGTCGTATACCGTCAAAAAAACCTGGGGGTATTTGAGGACGTGGAGCACCTTTCATTTTTGGAACTGGTCGTCGGGTAGCATCAATCTGGGGAGTAGATCCGTTGTCAGTGTGATTGAGGATTAAATGTATTCAAGCTTACATTGTTGGACAAAAGGCTAGCGTCTTTGACAATAGCGGAAAGATCCCACTTGTATATGGGGGCGTCACGTCCGGCCGTGGCGGTGATGAAGAACAATCCATCTGCAGAAAAGGTTGCGCACCACACCTGATCAATATCTTCAGCTTCATGATGGAGTGGTGGTTCGATGGGCTGATTGGTTTTGAGGTTCCATAATTGCACTGTCTTTCTGGCGTAGAAATTGTAGGAATTGCCAAAACTTGCGAAAATGTGCTCATTTGGAGATAATAAAATGGAACCGACTATACCAGGCTCTTCAAGTTCCAATTCAAGAACAGCTGCTGCAGACCACGTGGCAGTGTTGAATTTCGTGATGCATTTGTATGCCCCGGCGATAATTGTCTTTCCATCGGAGGTCCATACCAGGCACGAAACAAATTCCTCGATTATTAATGTTGTGAGCAATTTGCCTGTGTTGGCATCCCAGACTTTCAAGCAATCCCCGCCGCCCGTGGCAATCATTTTGGCATCAGGTGAGTAGCAAACCGCCTTTATGGTTCGCCCTGCCTTGATCGGTCCGAGGATTGTCGCACTGCTCTTGATATCCCAAACTCTGAATGTTCCATCTTCCGATCCGCTCACCACTCGCCCTCCGTCTGAACTCCAGCACACAGAGTTCACTTCCTTTTTGTGCCCCATCCATTTTTTGATGATCTTGCCCGTGTCGATGTTCCACAATCTCACTGCGCCATCTTTACTCCCGCTCGCTACTTTCTTGCCGTCCGGCGACAATGCCAATGCTATGGCCTTCACTCCTTTTTCTTTGTCCTCCCATTCCTCCCCGACCTGCATGCCCGTCTCCAAGTCCCAGACCCGAAATGAGCCATTATACGAGTAGATGATGATCCGACGTCCATTGGGCAGGTGCAAGATATGCTTGATGCTACCGTGACCGTACCGTACCACTGGCATGTCTTGGATGTTCCTTGTTGCAATCTTTTTGTAAGGCATTGTCACTGAAGTTCCTTTCTTCGCAGGGGCTGGATACGGCATGGTTTTTTGTTCGGGGACCCACTTAATGGACGCGGTATAACTTCAGCTTTTAACATTACCTGCCACACGAAACTCACTCACTTGATCAGAATCCAGAGGTACATGGGAACTTGAAGACAAATGCTGGAGAAGCTGTAACGGAGTGGGCATCCAGAGTCAAGTCAAGTCGTGAGGGAGATCGTTTAGATCCTCCACAGTAAGCTCATCCTCGTGTTCGCGTCACAGCATTGACCACTGGCTGTGCAGGTTAAGCGCCCAATTCTTTCATCACACTTGTAGATATTGGGTTCAAATCTTCGGGTGCAACCGCTCTGAATGCATGCTCTTTGTAGTCTATCCGCAGAAAGTCCCGCTTGTTGAGATGGGATACAGAGAAAGACAGACGGAAGTGAGACACGTGTAATCTGCCATAGCCATCTCTAGATATACTAGTTAGGTATTATGTGACCGTTTCGTTCATGTGAGCGCAATCAGGCATATCTGAGCGCACTATCGAAGGAATCGAGATCTATGTAGTGAAAGATGACGATAAGGAAGCATCGTGTCCGGCAGAGAAATACAGCGGAATATGATGTCACTGTGCACATGGCGCGTGAGCCATTCAAGGACGTCTTGGAGTGCTTCTGACATTAGCACTGCAAAATGCAACCCCGTAAACGCCATGATCAGACCAGAGCCTAGTCTGTGTTCTGAATAGGGATGCAGCAAACCCAGGCCATGAGACGAGCGGGCCATCCAGTAATGGTGATATGAGGATTGGATATTGTTCCCGTTGTGCCCGCGGCACCAGCGACGGCGGGAAGTGTCGAGGCAGTAGCAGTGCGTGTTGCTGGGTGTTGCTGGGTGGTATTGGTATTGGAAGGTCGAGAAGAGCTGGCAGCTGGCCTCTTTCTCGCGTGATAGTCCCTCTACGCGAAAAGTGGTCAGTGGTAAAGAAGAGCAGAGAAGAGGAAAAGAGCGTACAGGCTTGCCTGCTGTGCATGGGACCTCAACTATTGGCGGTTCTCGCAGCTCGACGTTCGATCCATCTCGTCTTCGCATCATGTCAGAGACTAGGTTCCAGGTCCAGCTGAAAGGGCTGGACAAGGATTGCGTGTCACGTTCAGTCGCTCCGTGTCGATTGGAGGGGCGGCGCCAGAATGAGGGAAAGCGACTGAGGGTGCGGCTGTTATGTTGACCATGTGATTGAATATAAGAAGTAGACAACTGACAATATATCGGTCAAACCACTCAATCATAGATGGAATTCGTCACATACATCAGCACGTCGTGCATCGTCAAAAAACCCTGGGGGTATTTGACGACGTGGAACACCTTTCATCTTTGGCGCTAGTTGTTGTGTAGCATCAACCTGGGGGAGTAGATCCATTGTCAGTGTGATTGAGGATTAATTGTATCCAAGCTTACATTGTTCAAGTTGGACAGAAGGCTAGCGTCTTTGACGATAGTTGAAAGATCCCATTTGTATCTCATAATGGGCCCGTGCCCGTCCATTCCATAGACAGCGGTGATGAGGAACATTCCATCCGGAGAAAAGACTGCGCACGTCACCCCGTCTTCATGCACATGATGGAGTGGTGGTTCAATGGGCTGAGTGGTTTCGAGGTTCCATAATTGCACTGTCTTGCAATTGTTGGTGTATAATAAGTCTAAACATGCGAGGATGCGCTCATTTGGAGATAATAAAATCGAACCGACAATATCAGGCTCTTCCAATTCAAGAAGAGCTGTTTCGGACCACGTGGCGGTGTCAAATTTCATGATGAAGGATCCCGCGGCGATAAGTGTTTTTCCATCGGAGGTCCACACCAGGCACTTCACGAATCTCTCGATTGTTGTGAGCAATTCGCCTGTGCTAGCATCCCAGATTTTCAAGCCGGCTCCGCCCGTGGCAATCATCTTGGCATCAGGTGAATAGCAAACCGCACACATGGTGAACCCTGGTAACCCTGTCTTGATCGGTCCGAGGATTGTCGTGCCGCTGTCGACTTCCCATACTCTGAATGTTCCATCTTTCGATACGCTCACCATTCGCCCTCCGTCTGAATTCCAGCACAAAGAGACCACTGTCTTTGTGTGACCCGTCCATTTTTTTATCACCTTGCCTGTGTCGATGCTCCACAATCTCACTGCGCCATCTTCACTCCCGCTTGCTAATGTCTTGCTGTCCGGCGACATTGCTATGACCTTCACTATTAGTTGTTTGTCCTCCCATTCCTCCCCAACTTGCATGCCCGTCTCCAAGTCCCAGACTCGAAATGAGCCACCCCATGAGCAGATGATGATCCGCTGTCCACCGGGCAGGTGCAAGATGTGTTCGACGCCGCCGTAACATTGCGTGATGTTCCTTGTTGTGAACTTTTTGGAAGGCATTGTCACTGAAGGTTCTTTCTTCGCAGGGGCTGGATTAAGCATGGTTTTTGTTCGGGGACTCACTTAACGGGCGCGGTATCATTTCAGCTTTTAATATTACCTGCCATACAAATATCACTTACTTGATCAGAATACAGAGGTAAATGGAAAGAAAAATGCTGAAGAAGTTGTAGCGGAGTGGGCGTCGAGAGTCAAGTCAAGTCGTGAGGGAGATCGTTTGAATCCTCCACAGCAAGCTCATCCTCGTGTTTGCGTTACAGCATCGTGCACTGGCTGTGCAGGTCAAGCGCCCAATTCTATTTCCATCCTTAATTTCTCCATCGACCCCATGGCACCGCGTCTGATAGACATGTTATCCAGCGAGCCTGCAACTCTGTTTCTCTCCACTGGTCCGGTACAATACTATCCTGCACTCTTCGTATCTACCCTCGCGCTGCATTTCTGTTGACTTGAGCCATTGCTGAACGCACGCTCATCTCACCATCTGAAAGCTCCCAAACCACTGTTCTTTCCATCCATAGTGGACTCCAAATTTCCGGACGAGAAAAGCGAGGCCATGCCACCGTCCCCGAGTGTAAAACCTTGAGCGAGTGAGCCTTTAATGACCCACTGATAATATCGACATACCTTTTATTGGTCCCCTTGTAAGTTACGTCTTCGCTTTCAACCTTCCCAGCTACGTCCGTGCCAGGTACAGCTTCGGGTCACGAATCCAGCTTTCTGATGAGAAATATATGAGCATACTTTGGAGAGCCTAGACAAATCATTCGGAGACGTGATGAATGCCATCATCGATGAGGAAAAGGAATCTCAAGGCGCATCAAGCCGAGATGCAACATTGCGAATCTGCAGGTGGGATGAGGCAAAGGACGGAGCAACGGTGTCGGAGCGAACGAAGATGGATTGTTCGTCGTTAGTAATATTACAAAAGGTGAAACTTCGAAGAACAACAATGTAACGCAAGGGATATAATGATGTTCTTTTGGTAGATGCGATTCATAGTACGCAGATAGATTGTACATAAAAATATCCATGAAATGACGTGCGTCGACGACGCAGATGAGGGTTTTGATGTAAGTACAATGTGGTAGCGATTAGTCCACATTCCAAGGACGAGGAACTAGTTCCTTCCCGTTGGCAGTCTCAACAAGGTCAAAGTATGAGGCATTCGTTCGGGTGAACGGCCTGCGAGGGCGAGGAGGCTGCCCGTTGTCGTCCGCTGGGCCTTGCTCAGGCACAAGAGGTTGTGCCTCTGGGTTGACCGCTGGGTATTGGGGAAGGACTAACAGGTTTGGCACCAGACTTTTTGCCTCGATGTAACCCGGGTCGGCCGCTGGGTACTTGGGCGCTACACCAGTTCTAATGAAGTTGGTCGCAGCTTGCAGCTTGACAAATTCTCCCATCTCGTTGATTCTCTGTCTCTTTTCCATGAAAGCATCCGGTGCTGAAAATCGTTGATCAATATAGGCTTCCTGAATATCGTAGTGGGTTCACGTACATTGCATGTCATCTATCTCTGCGTAGGGCTTTCGCGCTGACGAGAGAGCAGCAGCAGACTTTACATGCTGGCGGGCCTGAGGGACTAGCAATTCCTCGATGCCCAGTTGAGCACGGGGGTCAACTCCCCCGAAGCGTATATCGAAATTGGTGTGTAGGGGTAACAAGAGCCGGGTGATTCGTTCTGTACGGACGGTGAAAAAGAAATCTAACAACATAAGACCAATACATACCGTCCATCATGGTGTCCGAGGGGAAAGCGCGCTTGCGGCTTTTGATTACAAGCAACAACTTGAAGTACGCCTTCTTGTACGGCAGTAGAGTCTCTGAACAGACGACGAAGAGGTGTAATTTCACTCCCATGCGATTCAGAGTGGAACGTGCGACCTTGGGCGACGAAAGCGTTATTGCAAGGACTTGCTACAATGAAAACTATACTTTACCTCAGTCAGTGCAATGATCTGCAAGGAAAGATCATCGTTAGTTGACTGTAAAAGAATATTAAAAAGAGAAGCTTACTTTTCGCCCGTTGCGTTGTAATTGGCAGTCTTCCGAACGGCTAGTGATCGCCATGATGTCATAGATAGCGTCCAGAAGAAGGTATGGAGAGTTCAGACGTTGAGCCAGATCCATGGGGCCTCGTCGATTATAATTATCGAGTGCAGTCGTGTTGTTGGTCATGGTCATTAAAAAGTAGGTGTGAGTGGAGGGAGAGATGGAAAGAAAGATGTGGAAAGAGAAACGCCGCCAACATGGAATTTATAGTCACATAATGTGGCAGAGCTCCGATCCTTGGGTCCACAAATATTCGAAGGGCGCTTGCCAGTGTATGTCACACATGGCTGCGGTACATTCCGTGAACAGTGGACATCCACAGATGACTCCGCTAGCAGAGGGTTTAGCTTGGGACACAATTGTGCACTCTTCTAGTACATGCCCTCCTGGCCATGTCAGAATTTCTAAAATGGCAAATGCGGTACACATGTCAGCACCAAATAACACATCAACAAACCACAGCCTGACCTCGCGACATCCAATTAAATTGCCAAAGAGGCTCCGCTTGAAGGCTCACCTCCGATGGCTTATGAAGGACCTTTATAGGTACATCTTGGGTCTTCATATATACATGCGCATTGAATATCAGGTTTCAAACGGTGTAAAGCAATCACCTCGTGAGTTCATATCCCTTCCTTACATAAGTCTCCGGAGAATGGGGGCAGTTTGCTTCCTCGTCGAGTCCGTGTTACCCTGCTTGTACGCCTCGCAATATATGACGCCCCGAACTGCGCTTCACCAGTCGTGATTTCTTCAGTATCCTCGTTCTCAGATTCCTCAGCCATGTCGGCGCTGCCAACGAACTTTGAGAAATCAAGCCGCTTCAGCTCAAGCTCTTCGCTTGCTTCGAGGCCCTCCCAAAGTTTCTCTGCGATGCCTTCATCTCCTGTCTTGATTATCCAAAGTTGCTCCCCCCCTCCTTTGCCTTTCTTGTTCCGGAAAGTAGTAAGCATGCCGAGAATGCTAAGGTCTCTTTCTGCGAGCTAATCTTGAATTTCCTGCATAGGATAATTCGATGACGCAAATAACGCGGAGAGACGGAGTGGGACGGTGGCGAGACCCACTGCTATCACATTTGAAGATTGCACCGCGTTATCGGATGCAGGCGTTGTGAATGTATACTCTTTGTAATCTCTTCGTAGCAAGTCCCGCGTGCTGAGATGGGATACAGAGAGCTTTTTCTCTCCCGACGTGGTGGACAGAGACTGGACTGAAGGGTGGTGTGTAATCGGTTGGTTATCTGATGATATGAAAACTTCTTCCATCAATAGCTTTTCCTCCCTCTTTGAGACCTCGGGTATCGATCAAAACAGGACTCAGCAAGAGCGTCGACAGTTCAGGGGGTATGGAAAAAAATTGATGATTGATATAATCTTGCAACAAGAGACGAGCAACTTCCAGCCGGCTCGACTACCCTGGGATCAGCCGTATCCTTGTATTGACCTTCATCCTCGTGGTGGTCTATTACTGCGACAACCCTGGCTGTTGGAGATGCGTAACTGGTGTGGAGGACGTTGTGATCTACAAGTGCAAACTGGGACACTTGCGATGGCATAGGATCACTCGAGCAATAAAGTTCCTCAAAAGGCTGGTTAATTCCGGCGAGACCAAGGGCATACAGATTCTCTGCTCTGAGCATGAAATCCTCCCTAGGTGTAGTTATGAATGCGATCGCCTTTCCGCTTGTGTTTGAGCGCAACCAGGAATATCCGAGAGCACTAGTGAGGGAACAGAGATCTATGTAACGCAAACCCACGGTAAGGATTGAGAACGAGCGAAACAGAATTAAACACACCGCCTGCTTCATTGCCCATCACCACCATCCATCCATCCCCATTATCAACTAGAAAATTTGCCTTCTAGGACTTGAGGTAGGACGAAAAGTTGGATGTTGACGTTGAAGCTTGCCGCAGAGGTTTACTTGGAAACTTGATGTTTAGACGTGCCAGTGAACTGGATGTGATTTTTGCAAGTCTAGGCAAGAGCTGGGCCCTGGCGACTACGAAAGCCCATAGGATCGCTAGGCAGGAATATCTGGTAAGGATCATGCGAGTCGGAGCCCCAAATCACATGCATGACGATGCTATAGGTGATGAACTTGGTATCACGGGCTGCAGATGGCCTGGATTGCGAATTGTGGGTTATGAGACGGGAAAGCGGGATAGGTAAGTTATTCATGCCTGAGAATTATGAACTACTTGCAACTGTTTGCTATGTTCTCGCAGCATATTGATACGACGCTCGTAGACAGGACCTCTTTGGGACCTCTAAGAACGGCGGCCTCATTTCCAGACTAGCGAAATTTTGCAACGCGGTGAGGAAGGCTATTCCGATTTCCGAAAGTCTCGCCGCCAGCCAGTACAAATTAGGCAGTCCTATGTAACTAGGACCTGACCGCAACAAAACCGTCAGCATCTCGAGGTTCGCCAGATTCATGAACCGTTGGCAGAGGATGGAAAACTGGTTTTCTGCTCTATCACCCAAGACCACAGGAGCTTCAAAAAAAAATGATCCCACTCACCCTGGAACAAGGGTTGAAAATCACACGAAAATTGTTTGATAGGCTTGGGCGCTACTAACTTACAATGTACATGCGCCCGATATACTTATTTTTATCATCATCATCCTGATCCTATCGCTCATCTTCTACGGCTACCAACACTTGCAACCAGGTGAGCCTTCACGTGAAATCCTCACTGGCAACTTAACCCGGATGATGACACACAGATTAACGTTGCCGAATAACAGAAGTGGATCCTATTGCGAGTAATCTGCAGTCACTGGAACCTTTTGGTGTGAGCTCATGTTTGATCGTGGCGTCTATGGGTCTAAAGCTCATGAAAATTGGCGCCCAGTGCTAATGCCAGAAGCACTCACAGATGTACTTGAAGAGTTTACGCGCTATGTAAACAACGACATCCCATTCCGCCTTATCTACCTGTTGGATATGACGCTCGTTGGCAGATCCACTGTGAAGCAACATTTCCGACCGCTGATGGACGAGATCACGAATGACATGATAGACGAGGAGAGTAAAAAGATGAGACTGGAGCAGGGATTCATGTACCCCATACACTCTGATAGGCGATCTGCCGTCCGCGCTCTGGTGGAGGAAAGAGTGCAATATGCCATTTTTTCTCATCGCTGGCTGGAGGAAGGAGAGCCAAGCTTCAAGGACGTCGAGCAACGAAATGAATCTGCTCCCGGATACGCCAAACTTGGGCACTTTTGTGAAGTAGCTCAAAAAGGCCATGGGATGAAGTTCGCATGGTCAGATACATGCTGCATCGATAAGAGCAGCAGCGCCGAGCTAGACGAATCTATTCGCTCTATGTTCAGATGGTACAGAAACTCTGCGATATGCATCGTCCATCTCGCGCAGTCGACATCCACAGGAGATATGACGGACGACGAATGGTTCACAAGGGGGTGGACACTGCAGGAATTGATCGCTCCGAAGAAGACAAAGTTTTATAACAAGGACTGGGAACCTCTCACAAGCCTCCACTATGATAAGGGCGAATATGGAGATGAAGATATTTTATCTGCGATCAGCAAGCGTACGGGCATCAGCCGTCGAAATCTTCTTCATTTTGACCCAGGCCCATTCTTCCTCAAGGAGCGCATGGAGTGGGCAGCAGGGAGGAGAGCAACACGAGACGAAGACATTGCTTATTCACTAACCGGCATCTTCAACGTCGGACTGCAGATTGCATATGGAGAAGGAGCAGACCGCGCATTTGTCAGACTTATCGAAGCTCTCATGCAAGTCACTAGTGATACGGACATCCTGCACTGGACAGGGAAAGCCGCAGTACTTCCGCACACCCATGCCCTTCCTCCCTCCCCAGCAGCCTATCGTGTAAAATCAATCAGCGGTAGTCGCCCGAGGGGCCGTTTTGCCATGACGAGTTCGGGCTTCCAAATCAAACTTGCAGTTTTCCCTTCTCGATTGGTGTCCACTGATCAAGAGACGGGGGTGGCGACCCTTGCCTGCGATCTCGCTGGGATGCATGAAGTCATACTGAAGGTCGAGGTCCTGGAAAGAGATGCACTGCAGATGCATGCTGATGACGGGTACAATTGGATGATAGGTGTGTTCAATTACATGGATACTCTTGCAGGACCTAAGATCGCGCCGATATCGGGATGCTACCTGTTGATGACGTCGTCGTTGTCTCCGGAGTGCATAAAGCTGCCGACGAGGGATGTCATCACCTTCGAGATGAGCGAGATGGTATTTGACGTGAAGTACTTGCAGACCGTGTATCTGTGAGTGGCCTAATGCACCTATCCTATGCGAACCATACCGTAATACATAGAGTCATACATTACATGCTGTCTTCTCTATAATCAAGCTAGGTGGGTGGTAGAATTGGAGATGCTAAAAAGTCGAAACGCGGGTTTGAAAAACCATACGCATAATGCATACATGTCTATCATGAGAGCTGGAAGGATCCTTGTACCTGGTCTTCGGCGTCGAGGCGCTAATGTTTCTGGTTCGGCACTGTAATTTACACCAACGAACACCAATTGCTGATCAGGCCAATTTTACTCGGTGTGTCGGGCAGACATCGGCCTAGTCCTGCGAGGATTTTCGGCTCCGTTACACGAATCGGCAGGGTCGCAGCCTCGTGTCACACAGCATCAAGGAACCGTCCATCCATGAGGCCTGAGGCCTGAGATCTCAAGCAGCACCCTTGCAATTTCTATCACTCCACCGTGACAGGCTCGCTGCAAAACTCATCACCTTCAAACATTGTTACAGGACAGTCTAACGCCAAAACATCATTTCTCGACTTAAACCTCATCACAACCTACCCCAGCCTCAAAGTTACGGCCTAGAGTTCGAGCCTTCGATCGACATCTTCGGACGTCTTCCCTCAAGGTGGCCATCGCTCCTAGGTTTCTAGGAACACCTATCTGATCCGACTAGTGAGTGTTTCTTTCTAGCTTCTCCAAGTTGTGCCGTTTCATACCACATTTTCCCTTTATCAATCGAGAGATTCGCATGGCGTCACGCAGTCAGTCGTCCACACAACCCGCAACAAGTTTTACTCCTCAGCCTCGGCCAGCGGTAGGAACTTGGGAGAAGTTGTCCCAGGTCGCTGTCAAGGGTGCTGAATTTGCCTCCCCGGAACGTCAGCCCCACCCAAAATGTTTGGAAGGGACCCGGGTGAACATTCTCAACTACATCTACCAGCTATTGGACGGGCGAGAGATGAATCAAGTCATTTGGCTGCATGGCACGGCGGGCATTGGAAAGTCTGCTGTTGCATTCACTGTAGCTGAAAGGATGAGAAGTCTAAAAGTCACAGAGCTGGCAAATGTCGAGAAGCGGCTGGCTGGAACATTTTTTTTCTCGCGCCAGCACGCGAGTCGCTCCACGACTGGTTATTTCTTTACGACGCTTGCTTACCAACTTGGGAGCAATTTTCCTAGTGTCCGCGATGAAGTGAATAGAGCAATCCAGGAGAATCCTGCCCTTCTAGACCCCAACAAATCTCTTCACTCCCAAATGGAGGCCCTCTTTCTCCGACCTCTTCGGCACCTTCGTCTAAGGCTGCGCGACGGTCTGCCTTTGGTGTTTGTCGTCGATGCCCTTGAATGCTTATCCAAAGCCGCACTTGTTGATCTCATCTCCCTGATCGGCGAAGCTCTTCGTCAACCTGATCTGCCCGTGACCCATATGCTGGTCACGACTCGCACAGAATCGCATATCTACAACGCCTTTCAGACAGAAGAGGTGCGTCCGCTGGTGTACGAAATACCAGTGCACACTTCGGAGGAGGGCATTGCGACCATCATCTCGTTGGACGGCGCAGATGTTGACAATGATATATATATCTTCTTGCAGCATTCCTTCAGAAAGCTGCAAAGCCGCCATCACGATTTCCTGCAGCCATCGAGGGATGAACTTGTGCGGCTTGCGACGAGGGCGGGCAGACGTTTCATTGTGGCGTCCATGATGCTGCAGTTTCTCGAGGATGGCTACGGTGATATCCGCTGTAGGCTTCAGCTCATTCTCGAGCTAACAAGCGAACAGCTGCCAGTCACGGAGGTGTACAAATTCTACGATCGTATCCTCTCTACATGTGCCGATCCCTGGCTCGCGTACCTGCACTTGTCCATCGTTGCTGCACTTGCCGAGCCTCTTCCAATATCACAAATTTCGGAACTTCTGGGCCCTGATCAGGGCAAGGATGTAGAGACATCACTGCTGCAGCTACGGTCTTTCGTGGATATTCCTTTCGACAGCAGGCTCCCTGTGAATATCTATCATTCGTCCATTCGTGACTATGTTTCCGACCCATCGAACTGCGGCCTCCTTGGAGTTGTAGCACGTGTCACCACCCCAGCTCACTCCCTACTGGCTCATTCCTGTTTCAACTTGATGATGCGAGGTATCCCGGAAAGCACGGCCCTCCTTGATGCGCTCTCAGGGTTGGCGAGGCAGAACCACGCAATCCAGCCGCAAGACCCCCAGAGCTTAAAACACTCGTTGTCCTTCATTGTTCAGCCACCAGAGCCCCTGCAAATTCTTACAGGCCTGCTGTGGCTTCGTGGAAATCGCGGTCCGCATTTACAATTCTGGCTACAGACTCTGGACGGGCGTGCCTGGCTACAGACTCAAGGAGGGAAAGACTGGTTTCGAAGCGACGAGGGGAAGGACTGGTTAGAGACCCTAGAGGGGTGCGCCTGGCTGCCAACCCAAGGGGGGAAAGACTGGCTGCAGTCTGCAGGAGGAGAGGACTGGCTGCAGACCCAAGGGGGAGATGGATGGCTGCAGACCCACGGAGGGAAAGACTGGCTATGGACTGAGCGCGGGCAAGGCTGGCTGTGGACCATGAGCGGGAGAGGCTGGCTGAAGACCGAGAGCGGACAGGGCTGGTTGCAGATCCAGAACGGGCGAGTTTGGCTGAAGACAGAGGGAGGAGAGGACTGGCTGCAGACGGAGGGGGGAAAGGATTGGTTACAGACCCATGGAGGAAAAGACTGGTTGTGGACTGAGAGCGGGCAGGACTGGTTGTTCACGCCAGGTGGTCGAGGCTGGCTACATACTCCGATTGGGCGAAGCTGGCTCCAGATCCAGAGCGGACGAGATTGGCTACAGGCCCGTGGGGGTATCCAGGACTGGCTGACAGGCCGGGGAGGTGTACGTGCCTGGCTGCAAGCCCAGAGTGGTGTCCGTGCCTGGCTGCAGACCCAGGGTGGGAGAGATTGGCTGCAGACCCAGAGCGGGCAAGACTGGCTGCAGACTCCGGGCGGGCGAGGTTGGCTGCAAATCAAGAGCGGAAAAGACTGGCTGCAGACTAACGATGTGCAAGGCTGGTTGCAGAACCAGAGCGGGCGAGACTGGCTGCAAACTACTCACGGGCGGGACTGGCTGGAGACTCAAGGAGGGCGAGATTTCTTGCGGACAGAGGGGGGAGATGTATGGCTGCAGACCGAGGGGGGAGATGAATGGCTGCAGACGCTAGTCGGGCGAGATTGGTTGCAGGCCCAGAGTGGACAAGATTGGTTGCAGACCGAGTACGGGATGGACTGGCTGCAGACCCCGGTGGGGAAGGACTGGCTGCAGACAAAGGGGGGAAATGACTGGCTGCAGACTGAAGGGGGAAAAGACTGGTTGCAGATTGAGAATGGACGAGGCTGGCTGCAGACTCGTGGAGGAAAGGACTGGCTGCAGACCCAGGGGGGGAAGGATTGGTTGGAGACCCAGGATGGAGAGGATTGGCTGCAGACCCAGGGCGGGAAGGACTGGTTATGGACCGAGAGCGGACGAGACTGGCTGGGAACCGAGAGCGGGCGAGACTGGCTACGGACCGAGAGCGGGCGAAGTTGGCTTCAAACCCGGGGCGGGCGAGGATGGCTGCAGACCCAGGGTGGCCAAGACTGGCTGCAGACTCAGGGCAGGCGAGACCAGCTGCAGACTGTCAACCGGCGAAACCGACTGCAGACACAGAGCGCGCAAGACAGGCTACAGCTACGGAGCGTACGAGACCCGCCGCAGACCCAGAGTATACGAGACCAGCAGCAGATCCAGCGTCCACTATCCCGGTTGCAGACTCAGAGCACGCAAGACTTGTTGCATACGGACCACGATCAACTATCGCAGTTAACTCCTGCAGTGTCTGCCAGCGTCTGGCTAACAATGGAAGAATTCTCGAGCATGCTGGAAGCAATTAGCAAGTACATAACCATTCCAGAATTGGCTTTACTCCCGGCTTTTCAAACAATCCAGCAATTTCAAAGCTTGCCGGATTTCTTGATATTTCCGGCATTCCTGGCATTAAGGCACCACGATCGTTCCACCTCGACATTACCACAACGTCGCTTTCCACCGAGCATAGAGATCATCCACGCCATGAACGCCTTCGTGAATTTTGCAAACGAAGCACAGGAGCAAAGTCAGGCAGTTTCTGATGCCCTCAAGTACGCCTGTCAAAACTGGGCCGTTCATCTGTCTCTTGCTCCGACTCCATGGGATGGTACAACCAATTATGTATTCCAGGCTTTCTGGAATCGCCACCTCCTTTCCTGGCTCGAGAGGCAGTGGTGTTTGAAGGGTCTGAAATCTTGCCTCGTTATTTTATCCGAAGGGCAGAAACTTGCAAAGGTATGTAATGATCCTCTTTTTCCCCACACACCACACAAGCTGATATTGTATTGTGTCAGGTTCGATTTTTTCATTCAGTTGATGACATACTTTTTAATTCTCTCTTATCCTCAGTTTGGACCTGTTAATGCACAGCCTAATGAGTGGCCAGCCATCATTCCCAGATTATTGCTGACACCGGAAGAGTCGCCACCTGCTTACGCCTCCGAATACCCAACGGGGGGACCGTCAACTCCCACAACTACTGTTCTCACAAAAGAGCTCGCCGTGGCCCCGCGTATGAAAATTGTTCCTACGCAAAGTCCTATTATTCGTATGGATAGCCCTATTTCTCCTGTGGACAGCCCCATTGCTCCTGTGTACGTGGGCCCACGTATGAGAATTGTTCCTACGCAAAGCCCTTTTGATCCTATACAAAGCCTCATCAGACCAGCCTCGCGATACATACGAAAACCCTTGCCACCCATCCCTTCTCCGAGCCCCAACACCAAAGCGCACAAACATCCAAAATAAGACAAACTACCCTTGTAACCCAAGACTACAACCATCGCTGTGATGATCCAGGCATGGCACGTGAAGTGTTAGAAGTTTTGGAGGTCTTAGTGAGGAATATTGCTGGTAGCTCTCTACAGGGTCTACAATACTCCGGTCACCTGTCGGCTCTTGTAATTTTTATCGTGATTTATCTAGCACTCGTTGAAGTCTGATTCGACTGCTTGCTAAGAGGCTGAATATTCATGTGCTCTATGGTCTCTAAATTAGATGGACAATACAAATAGCCGAATTGTAATGTTACCAAAACGAATCGAGCGTCGGTACTGCCCTGTAAATACATCGTATCGCCTGCTGGTATGCAAATGATGCAGCATCAACTCACCTGCACGGGGTGACGGAACGAATGTTGCGCCGATGCGAATGCGCACAACATCGGGTTACATCGCACTAGCTGCGACAGTATCAGCTCATGACTGGACTGTAGCATGCTTCAAAATCCTCGCTATGAGAAAATGATGTAATCCATTAGTCTCGCACCCATAGTACTTGTTCTTGTAAGTAGAATTTTTGAAATTACTGAACGGTGGCAAAGTTCAAAGTGCGAGGGGGGGTTGCATCACGTACAATGCAGTCATGATCACGTGCAGGCGTACTTGGGTTTATAGTGTGCATGAACTTCAAAAATCACCAGCATGGTTCCCCGGTATCCTGGCTCAGCCACCACGTCTAGCTTACCGCACGCAATCGTTCGAATCCAAGACTATACTTAAATTGTTGCAATGACGATACTCCTGCCGTTCCACAAATCAATCCTTGAGGAGATTCATGACCCTGCCACTTCAGACTTGCTCATCCTTGCCCGTGGGCTTGGTCTTCGTCGTGTCATATGCACGCTCATGCAAATATACGACTCAAAGCAAAGTCTTATTCTACTCCTGAACGCCTCACCGGAAGAGGAAACTGCTATAGGTGATGAACTTGGTATCATGGGCTGCAGACGGCCTGGATTGCGAATTGTGGGTTATGAGATGGGAAAGCGGGATAGGTAAGTTATTCATGCCTATCGTTAAAACCGATTGTTTTGAGAATTATGAACTACTCGCAACTGTTTGCTCTGTTCTGGCAGCATATTGATACGACGCTCGCAGACAGGACCTGTATAAGAACGGCGGCCTCATTTCTGTCACCTCCCGCATTCTTATCGTTGACATGCTGCAATCCGACATTCCAACAGAGCTCATAACGGGTATAATTATTTTACATGCTGAAAAGTGCGTGCGTGCTCTTCTACATTGTGCTCAGTGATGAATTAATGCATCGACCAGGGTCACTGCCCTCTCCCTTGAAGCTTTTATTGTCCGGCTGTACCGAGAAAAGAATAAGGCTGGCTTTCTCAAAGCATTCTCAGACCAGCCGGAGCATATCACCAGTGGTATGTCTCCTCTGAAGAACATCATGAAGGAGCTTCAATTGAGACGCGTTCATATCTATCCTCGGTGTGTGACATCCTTCCTAGCTGATGTTCATGTTGTTCGCCTTCTAGTGCTCGTGTTACCGTCATTTCTCATCTATTCTGGCTCTAGATTTCACGAAGAAGTCAAAAACACGCTTGAAACCCGTAAAGCGGATGTCATCGAGTTGTATCAACATCTTACAGAGCCTATGGAGGCAATTCACCATGCGATAGTCCAATGTATGACCGTCACCCTCTCCGAGCTCAAAAGATCTAACAAGACAGTAAGTGTCTCTGAACTGGCATTTTTGCACCTGAACGAATTGCTATTTGTTTATCTCGCAGCTTGAGCTTGATGATCTTAATGTAGAGTCCGCATATTTCCGTTCCTTTGATGCAGTAGTCCGCAGGCAATTAGACCCCGTATGGCACAAGGTTGGTCCACGGACGAAGCAACTTGTGGGTGACCTCGCAACGCTCAGACGTCTATTAACGTATGTTTCATTATCATTATTCTTATTTTCGTTTTAAATTCGTGTCTACCATTTGTCGCTATCGTCTGTTGTCCATTTTGAACCGACACTGACCTGGGCCCTCTATCAAGGTACCTGCTGTCCTACGATTCCCTCGCTTTCCACGCCTACCTTGAAACTCTCGTAGCCTCAAATACGACGACCGCTACGGGTGCAGCTAAACAACACCAGTCCCCTTGGATGCTCACCGACGCGGCCAACATTATTTTTAACACCGCGAAAAGACGATGTTATATCCTCACTACCCCAAAACCCAAGGCCTCGGTTTCCGAGAGGCAAGTGATTGACGTTGACGACGAAGATGCATGGGCTGCCCTTGACGAGGTACATGGCATAATAGGAAGCAATCGTGGAGATAAAGGGAAGGAGAAGGAAAGGAAGAAACCATGGGTTCCGGATAACATGTCTCCCGTGCTCGAAGAACTTCCAAAGTGGGATCTCCTTGCAGATGTACTTCAGGAAATCGAGGAAGAGTTGATGAGACAGGAGGCAGTGTCGACTCGTGAGTCCAATTGACCGAACAATTTTTTTTGCTTGACGTACGTCAGGTCCGCCAATACGCGGGACAAACACGGTGCTTGTCATGACATCCTCTCCGCGCTCTTCTACCCTTGTGAGCGAGTTCTTGGGCGAGATGGACAGTGCTGCTCCGAAAGGCTCTCGTGGACGATCTATGATGGAGCGCAAATTGCGGAGGTATCTGTTTTGGAAGGGCGAGAACGCCAGACAAAAACAACCAAGGCACCAACAGCCCCCTCAGTTTTCCGCTCCGCAACCACAGCCTCCATCGCAACCCGAAGGTGAGATAAGCGAGGCTTTGAAGAGGAAGGACAAAACGAGACAAGAGCGAAGCGCAAATCGGAGAAGGGTGCGTGGCGGCGCACCCGCTGTTGCGTCAAGTAAACCAGCAATCGTGGATCCAAAATTGGAGTCGAGAGACGATGCAGATGATATCGCAACCTTGTGCGTCAGAATACTTGTAATTGTGCACTCCTTACTAAGATTGAATTTAGTCTCGCAAGCCAACCCCCAGATCTCCTTGTCTCCGCTGACGCAGACGCTCTCCTACTTGAAGCTCTTCTCTCAAGCGAAGCAGAACTGGACTTTGATACGCACTACGGCTTGCTTGCACCTTCGCAGACGGTCGTCGTGCGCGCATATACCGATGACACTGATGACCAGATTCTCGCAGAACTGCAGCCAAGGTTCATCGTGATGTTTGAACCTAACCTTGATTTCGTGAGGCGCATCGAGGTCAGTCTTTCATCTGAGAGAGGATACCGTTGAGTTTCATGCGGTGCAATGGACAGGTATACAGAAACTCAAATCCTGGTATGGGCGTCCGGGTATATTTCATGATCTACCAACTCAGTTGCGAGGAGCACAAGTACCTTGCTGGGTTGAGGCGCGAGAAGGACTCATTTGAGAAGCTCATCAAGGAGCGCGGAGTGCGTCGTTTGGTTTCAGTATCTTGCGTGTGGTGCAAGTCGCTCATCAGCTATATATAGTCTATGCTTCTGCCAATCTTCGAAGACAAACACGCCGGGAGAAGCGATGCAGTCATCAAAACAATCAGTACCCGTCTCGCAGGTGGAAGGAGGGAGTTGAGTACTGTGGCATCGCAGGTGATCGTTGACATGCGTGAATTCCGTTCCACGCTACCTTCGCTGCTACACGCATCTGGCCTGCTCGTTATTCCAGCGACACTGACCGTCGGGGATTATATCCTCACGCCTGATATTTGCGTTGAAAGGAAGAGCATACCTGATTTAGTGGCGAGCTTCAACAGCGGTCGATTGTAAGTCTCTCAGGTCTGTGCTTCTTTTTCGCTGATGAGTTGCAGGTACACACAGTGCGAGCTGATGTCGGTGCACTATAAGCAACCTGTATTGCTCATTGAGTTCGAAGAGAACAAATCATTCTCACTTGAGGTACGTTCAAAACCAGATTTCAGAAGGTCATCAGCAGCCTCACCCGTCTTTCAGACCGTAGCAGAATCAACGAAATTATACGCCAAACCCACAGGCAAATATCCTGCCAAGAAATCGGCAGGTCCAACCGATTCTGATCGCGCTCCACCATCCATCCAATCCAAACTCGTTCTGCTAACTCTTCACTTCCCTCGCGTTCGAATCATCTGGTCTTCATCTCCTTATGGCACCGCAGATATATTCAACGACCTCAAAGCCAATGCCTTCGAGCCCGACCCTAACCGCGCGATCGCAATTGGCGCCGAGGAAGACCCAGAGGCGGGCGCAGGTATCAACGCTGCTGCAGAGGAGCTGCTCCGATGTCTACCAGGAGTGACAGCGAAGAATGTCAAATATGTTATGAGCAAGGTGGGGAGTGTCAGGGAATTATGCGAGCTTGATAGAAAGGGTGTGCAAGTCATTTTGGGTGTTGAACCAGGGAATGCGTGTTATGACTTTATGCATCGGGGGGAGAGGAAGAAAGCTTGAGGTGCTTTATGAATTGCGTTACGTTAGTGCAACTTTTTGTTCCCGAGAACATGATGTCTTTTGTTTTTAGCTCAAAATTGTGAATCGTGATTCCAACGTGGCGGTTGTGGTTTTTTGTGTTCAGTGCTGACCGCTCCGAGCTTTCTGCAGTCACTCACTGGCTTCGGATTTCCCTTATTTGCTCCAGCGATGTACAGCACCCTCTGGTTCGGGATGGGCGATACCATCTGATATCATTCTTGCAGTCACGGCAATCAATAGGTTGTGCAGTTCCGCGTACGGTTCCATTCCTGTTCCTTCCCCTGTCACCCTTGTTGATTGTACCTGCAGACCCTGGATATCTTGGTAAGGGAGCGAATCCGGAACAGCAGTCGATACGCGCTGCAGTAACGCGAACCTAAACGCACGTGTATAACAATCAGATAATTGTTCCGCATGCCCACTGTGTGTATCATATTTCCCTTGTTCCAGACCTACAACTACGGCATATCATAGAGGTACAGTGTCTTGATTCTTGAAATAGCTTGAACGTTGTATATACCAAAGCTATTAGGTAGATCATGATATGAACCAAAGTAGTTTGCAATGCTGCTTGAATTGAACATGGATTACCCTAATTGAAAATGAGGTTACATGTCACAGAATATACATGATTAATGATTAAGGTTGAGCCAAAAAATTAGAGATATCATAGGATATGAGTTAACCAAACGCATGTGTGATGCCAAACTATATCTCAAACGTCGGTGTGGAATGCACTCCGAGTGATCCGATGTCCCTCTACGCCCAGCGCCTCTCCTGTTTCCGCGGAATCCACTTCCTAGGCAATCGTGATACCCAAACCCTCTTCCCCTCGCCCTGGACTGGCCGATCTACAACCGCTTACTCAGGGCATCCGCCAGCGAAGAAAATACAGGGACCGACAAGCGGCGTGCCTTCGTGCGCGACGTACGCGGGCCAAGAAAGGACATACTCCGCACGATGCTCTTCCTCTTTGTTTTCTTTTCCGTATCAGGAACGTCCTCCCTGAAATGCTCTGCTTGCTCATGCGTTTCCGCTGTGGCTGCGGAGGGCTTGGACGGGACCTGACCCACGTCAATGACGTTGACAGGTCTCACGGGATGCGGGGGTGTGGCGCAAACTGCGAACGAGATACGTCGCGTTTGCTGAGCCTCCTTAGCAGGTGGGTGGAGTTGTAGAATTGAAATTGGAAACACGGGTTGTGTGACAACGTCGACAAGGGTTTCCGTGCTATCATTTCCTATCAGAATGACAGGCCCCAAAGATGTTTCTGGGACGAGAGATGCGGACGAGGTTGCTGGTGATTGGGGGATAGTGGGAAGTGTTGAGCGGAATGTTGGAGACTCTGGCTTAAATTGGAGTGGTGTGGGGTTGTGCTCTGGGGGTGTCTCGAGGACAAAACCCTCTGGGATGAGTGGCGTTTTTCTCGCATTGCGAGTAAAATAAAGGACATTGGAGAACGAGATCCAGAAGGACATGGTGGAGACTGGAATAGTTTATAGATGATGGCCTAGAGGAAGATGGCCTGCACCCTAGAAGTTTAAAGGAAGAAAGTAATAACACAAGACAAAAGAAAAAAAGCGCCCTAGAATGAGGAAACGGGAGATCCGTGACAGCGAATGCAGGCGCAGAGAACGGAACTTATGTAGCATTCTCTGCTTTTCAGCTAAAACTGTGCCATCCGTTCCTATTGCTGGCACGAGGAAACCATCATGATGTGGTTGTTGATCGGGGCGTTGGCTGTGAACGTTGTTAACTGCTATCTTAACTGATAGTGCTATCCTGGCAAATGATTGCGCTACTGGATAGAAGGAAATAACCGGGTATGTCGGTGGAGTTTATGAGCGCTTCACAGGCTTTCAAGGTTATGAGGCTGTGTCGCGGCACCGGTGCTTAGCGACAAAATATTGCGCCCTAGTGGGTCTGGAAGAGCTGTGAGAACAGGTTTTTTTTTGGAAGGTCGTCTAGTACGATCATACGATGATTGCAGTCCGGATGATGACAGCTCTTGTGATAATCCGGTTGTGTGCACTACTGAGCGATTCTGGGTGCTCAGTCTCAGTCACTCATCCGTAGACCACACCCGGTGTAGCCTAAGGCATAAGAAGTGACTGGGCCTATGAGAGATCAAGTCTGCTCAAGCTGATTTGTCAATCACTGCGAGGCCTGCCGTGCCTCGTCGAGTATTAAGCGCGCTAAGTACTACTAGTGGATGAAATGGAAATGTGTTCAAGCTCCGCGAATATCAAATTATCAATGTGCCACCTGATCTGGAAGGTATAGTAGTTGAAAACAAAATTATACCTCAGATTGTCACTTGAACGGCGCTTTAAATGAAACATATGTGCTTGCGCGGCTTTATGTGGAAGCTCCACGGGAGTTGATGAACTTGGTATGTGAGATAGGAGAAGGTTTGACAGGAAAAATTTGGCTGTGTAACCATGAGACTTTACACAGGTTTGATGTTGACGCCATGAGATCAGTTGATCAGTCGACGAAAGAGCATGACTACGCTCGTATACACGGTCTAGAGGCAGTGTCTTGGTGCCGTTGCTTGGAGCCTTGAGATGCGATAATGTCGGATGCAAGGGGATCCGAGACATTGAACTTCCATCTGATCGTGAACGTGCAATGGCTGAGTTTCGGGCTGCGGGAAGGAGTAGACGCGGTGAGAGACCAAACAAAACAGAAACATGCAGATGAGGATGGTAAGGGTGGGCGAACAAACGGATTTAGATAAATCCCAATAACTGCTACACGATCGTTCAAAGAAAGCGAGAAATAATGGAATGCTACCACTTGCAGGGCGCAAAACGACGGGGACAATTCCAGGATGAACAGGTAAGTCGTCTCAGATTCAGCATTAAATTGTATGCCACATACACTAATGAAACACCTAGTCGTGGACGTTTGAGGCGGCGATCAAGCTCATACCGGTCAACTTGACGATAAATGCGCTCATTTTGCTGGGACATCACGATGGAAGATTAATACAGGTGAAGTGTCACGAAGACCAAACAAACTCCTCTCATATGTATGAAGCTTGCATGAAGGTGTAAGCTCTACTCAGACATATCTGATGTGTTTGCAGTGGGCGCTTATTTACAGAAATAACCATTTACGGCAACTTGTTCGGCTAACAAAACCAACCGCAACCGGTTGACCGTCTTGTGCGACGCCATCATGCATCGTGTTATAAGCTTCATAGCCTGCAGTCAACACGATCACATAGATGAATTGTATACACCCTGCAGTCAGTCTTTCAATAACATGATATCTTCTTCCCTTTGTCTAACACTCTCTTTCACGCCGAATCAAGGGTCTTGCACCTTTGTTTAAAATTTCAGTGGAAGGCTCTTTGACCTTTGGGAACAATTTCCACTGATGTCTTGACCAAATGATGACGATGGGCATCCACAGTACTTCTCAGTCTTTCTTCATACCAGTTTTCATTCAGCATACCAGACGGAACCACTCATTTTCGACATCGATAATCTACCATATGGTTGGAAGAACAGCTCGTGCCGTATGCGGTGCCTCAAACGTAGATACTGCGTCATTCACCTCATCACGACCAACCTCTCCACCCGATGGTGAGGATGAGGAATACCAGCCTGTTGTTAATCCTGTATCAGTACCACCCATCGCAGGCGCGGATTCATGCTCCTACGACCCTTCGGATGCCACAACGCCAGATCTCATTCCGGATGGTAGCACGTATGACAACGTATCCTCCGCCACTCCCCCTGAACAATCGCCCGAGCTCTTGACTCGGAGCTTGCCTTCAACTATTGCCCTACCGCTATTGCATCCTGCACTTCAGGATTTTATCCTGCCTAAGCAGAATGCTGACGGGAGATGTTCTTCTGCCGCAAAGGGCAAGGGGAAAGTTCTGCCAGAAGAACAACCGTTCCCTGGCAAAGGTCCAGCTGATCTTCAGTTCTTGGAAGCACTGGATGATGAAGATCTGTTATATCCACCTGATTTTTCCGTGAGTTACGTCGCTCCGTCCAATTGTTGTATGTCACCATTTCCGGCTTCTAGTCAACGGAGGAATGGGTTGCACATACTCGGCCCATCCTACAGGATTATGCCAACAGGCAAATCCCTCTGCCCCTTGGTCGGAGGGTTAATGTATCAGTAATTTTTTCTGTCCATGTCACGTAAACACGCCATTGACGGTTTTCCAGCTTAACGAGCCTTCTCAATTTATCCAGGGGGCTTTACAATTGCTTGCCAATCGCGATCACCCCAAAAATCCTCCTGTTGAACCATCTCGTCAACTTGGCCCTCAGCTACTTGAGAACTTCACGGATGTGCACAGATGGGCGACAGAGTACTTTCGTGCACGTTTTGGGATGTCAACTGTGGGAAGTGATATACCCGTGGTAAGAACCACTGAGCTAAGGAATATTCAGAGTTCCCGATTAACTGTCCCCTCTAGCTTTTGACGATCATCACGAACACTTTCTATGAAGCCCACACCCAGCTTATCGATAGCATAGCAGACGCAGCACTTGACAACATGCGTGTTCGTGGAGCCGCTAGCCTGGAAATCGAGGACTTTGCTTTTGGATATGGTTGGGTGGTTCGATCAGCGCTCTAAATCTATCGCTGACTGCTTTTCATCAGACTTCGACATTAGCCAAGACTTGCCTTTTGCTGTGGAGGCTAGCTCTCGTATTTACGATACCCTTGAGCGGCACCGGCGTGAGTTATCTCTAAGGTAGTGATTGTGGGACAGTAATTTACGATCTTACTTTCCAGCTCGGTCACCATTAGAACTCCCGGCGGACCTTCCGGTGACGACAAGATCTGGCAGACGAGTCAAGCCTTCTATGCAAGCTCAGGCAGCGGTGCTAGCTGAAAGTGAGAAGCTTTCCGATGCTCGCCAGCGCAAGAAAGAAAAGGCGAAGAAAGAGCAGGAATCGGCAACTTCGAGACTCAAAGGGTCCAAGGCCGTCTCACAAAAATCAACAAATTCAGCGGGTGTGGTGGTGTGCACCCCCTCTGCCTCTATCTACCATACGCCTAACAGTGGGATCTTGCGTAACATGGAGACGAATGCAGTCGTGTTCGCAGGCTCAAAGTGTCCCACGTGCAGCAGAGTGATGCCTCCTCGCATACTCAGGACTCCCGCTAACCCCCATTCGTCATCTCCGTCTGAAGTTAGCACAAACATATCGGTTGATTGGAGTTCTGAACGGGTAACCACTGGCCCTGCCGTTAGCTCAAATTCGAGGCTAGCGCTCGTTACCGGATTCCCACCCTCCACGTCCCATGCATCATCAGGACTTACGAATACCACTGCAACGCTTTCGGAGGCAACGACTGGCACTCAGGACTCAGTACAAGCACAAGCCGCCCCTGCCAGAGGGGGTCATATCTTTTTACGTGCTAGGGGTTCGAGGGGGAATACAGCCGGCGGACGAGGGCGTGGTGGGGGTGGTAAGTCGTCAGCTCCCCTTACTATCACTATACCCGCCCGTCCGCGCCCTGTTGCCCCTACTGCGGATCCAACTGCGAGTGCGTCAACGGCACCCATAGCCCCTGCTAATGCTGTAAGGTCTGGCACTTTGGGCGGATCTGGTGGAGGCACTGGTACTGCGTTCGCAGAAGCACGTGCCCCCACTGCAAGTGTGCGACCTGGGTCTGTGAACACAGGTGGTGGTGGTACTGATCCCAAGTCGGCGGTCTTTGCTTTCACGCACGCGTATTACTCTCAATATCGTGCCAACCAGAGCGCCCCTGCGAACACTGCTGATCATCCCTCACGTGGCAGGCCAGTCGATTTTTCCGACCCAGAACATTGGATAGCATGCGCGCGCTCTGCAGTCGATTTACCTGGCTTTGCAGCACAGGTACCGGAGAGACCAGCTGTCGCAGCGAGTAGCAATGAAGCTCATACTACGTTGGCATCGATTTCTCAGGTCGACAACAGGCAGAGCAAGAAGCGTAAATTGGGTGCCAGTAAATAATAATCTTTACTTCTAATTGTCAGAGGAGCTTGCTGGTATCTGTATGTACTGTATATATGTTGCACGTTTGATGCGTGGCCCCCGGTACTCTTGTGCCCCTCGTTCGTTCTCCTGATAAACTCTGAACGGTGTGCGATATGCCTGGAACTCAGTTAGTTAGCGATGACATGGATGACTGTTAGAAGTCGGCACTAGGTACGTTGCAGGACCGCAAATGATGATCATATTTCTATCAAACACTTCAACGGATAAATTAAGGACAATTATTTCTGGGTAGGGCATTGCAGTCCCGAACGGACGTTAGCCGGCCATTGAAAAAAAATAGAAATGAGTTCCTGTTCCTTGGCACCATGATCATTCTCGATGCCAGTGACCACTTGGTTGTTGACAAGTGACTGTATTTCTGACAGGGTTGAGATCAGGTTGATCAGATAAGGAAAGGTTCTCTGATACGGCCGGAGAAAACAGACCGCCTCGGTTTTATGCTCCCCGAAATCGTCCGAGGACCGTTCTACTGTTGATGATCCTGCTGACACTGCCAGTGATGATACGTTGAAACATTGCCTCGACGAAAGTCACTCCCACCCCACCGGCGCCAGCCCCGGTTCTAATCTGGGAAGGGCGTTGTGGCTAAAGCCCTCCATTCTACATCGCCCCTTAGGTAGATCACCCATTTTTAGTGGGGCATAGAATGCTCTGGATCGAACTTTGTGTGGCCTGACAGGCGTGTCCGAGGACCCATAATCAGGCTCGTGCTGTCAGGTAAGTGGTCAGGATCACCATCATACACCCACATGACTTGTCACGTTCAAGTTCCGACAAGCTAAAGATCCGGAAAAGGCGCGGTTGTAGACTCAAATTTAAATGAACTGGAAGATCATTTACCCGCCACTGGAACGCTGGAGAGAAAGCAGCAGTCGGCCATTCCACAGACTGAATTTATATGATCAGGTGCAGCAACTTGAAGCTGAATGAGTAAAATCCCAGTCAACGACCCATTAACCCGAGGTGTCTTGATTTGTGCACTTCTTTCCGAGGCTCCGTAAGAGGAACGACAGTCCTTATCCTACGCGCTACGATCCTGTGAAGGTGACGTAGTGCTGCGCTGCTGATGTCCGGTTCCAGTAGACCTTGCCCTGATATCTGGCGCTGTTATCGGACGTTCGACGTTCAAGTGCCACAATTTTACAGGACGATGCAGACGAACGTTTTGCCTGGGAATTCGAGTACGTACTGGAGCCTCATCCGTCTTGAACTCCCATTTTTACATAAGTTCCGGTAGTAAGTTGCGGCCGGAGTCCGACACCTGCAGAGCTGAACTGATTCCCACCTTTTGAAAGTCGAGCTCCGCCGCGGTGACAATCTTCAAAATGAGGAATGTCACCTTTTGCGTCGGCAGCTGCAACAAGCACACGTTCGTCAATGCAGTTTATTATTGGAAGGTTTCAAGACAGTTGGTGGGTACACCGATGCAGTACAGGAACGGTCATGGTCTGATCTAGATCACACTGGCATGTTGCGCTACCGTTCAAAAACGTTGATAAACGTTGCTTGGCAGCTCCAGCGCTCCTTACCTCTCTAGCACGTTTTCCTCCTTGCTACATAATATCATCCAATTCCACCAAAACCAACCGACACAAGCAGACGGCAGTGGGCACAAACATGAGCTTCAAGGGCGATTCCCAAATGGAGGTGGGTTATTTGTCCTCATGTGAATCATTCATTCATATTTATGCATATTTAGGTCATCACTGTGCTTGCCAACTGCGGGACCGACATTCGCAAGGCCAGACAAGCTCTTACGACGTACATTTCACGAAAACAAGAAAAAGGACGGTCAACAGAACACGTTTTGAACAAATTGCGACAACTGGAATTGAAAGTCGGTGGCCTTGAGCTTTCACCGTCACCTCTCTCCGTTAATGACTTCCTACACATAGTTCATCAATGACACCACTTTACATTCCGCTTTCCGGGACGCTAGAGCAAATACATGTCTTCCACGGTCACCTGATCTACCCCTGCCTCGCTTTGTGCTCCGTGACACGACTGCGAGTTCTCGGGACAGTCACCAGAGCCTGCCGACGCTGCGAGACTTTACAACTCCAAGTCCCAGCCCCTCTACCCCTTATAGCTGGACCCAACCGTCTTCTTCGTCAGTTCAACCTGCAGACTCTTACATAATAGAGGAGGATCAAATACAACCTGCAGAGGCTTCGCACATGGCTTACGAGGCTTCGTCGAGGCCACCTTCGCTGTCACCCACCAGCCCCTTAGGAAAGATGCCCGTGCTTTCACCGTATGCTTATCAAATCAGCTCCGGTCGATCTCGCTCCTCTACCCTCCCATCGTCGCTTCCCCAAAAGAAATTCCGAGCTTCATACAATTCTCCACCCCCAACATCCCCTCTCCCCGATCTTCCACCGGATGCAACTGACGAATATGACTCGCGTCTCCCGCAATTGCACTTGCCGCCACCAGCCGATCACCGACATTTGTCGTTTGGATCTCAGAGCTCATCTAGCTCGCACTCTAGTTATCCAATTCCTTGTACACCCGAGATCGCTCCACCGATCTATCCTGGACTCTCTTCACGATCAACAGTAATTATCCGGGGCGACGTCCATTATCCACAACAGAGGGAAGAAAAATTGCCCCAGCAGCCGCTCGTCGTGGATCATTACCCTTCGGAGACGGACATTCCGAGCATGTTTTTACCCAGCCTAGAAGGATCCTTCAACACGTCCAAGAGCTCATTTTGTGACTTTCCCAGTCCCAACCGCGATTCACCTATACTCCGTGAACGGTCTTCCATTCGCAATTTCAGTTTTCCGCTAGACAATGTTCTGAAGCTGTGCGCTGCTTCTGTTGTTGTTCGTCGCGAGGTGGCCAAGTGCCTCCAGCAAGAGCGTGGCTACGAGCAAGATAACTGGCCAACAGTCTTGCGGGAATGTGGTATAGCTCAAGAGAATTTTCCATTACTTCTGAACGAGATGGCCCGGGAAGCGGATTTCATGTCTAGGGCGTGATTCTACGATACAATTAACTTTATTCTTATTTACCGCATTGTTATGGGTCAATCATTGGCTGTCTGTCCAGTCTGTTGTGGTTTTAGAAGCTGTCTTGGTGTTTGTAGTACTTTTGGGTCAGTACTATACAGTCGGAGATGTGTTGTATTTGGGTTGTAGCTTGATTGTACGTTGGATGTAGTTGTAGAAAAAAATGGTCCTGCTGCCTAGACGCACTGACCTACCCCTGTATAATGTTTATCGGTAGTGAATTCCTTGTATGAGTTTTCCCAATAGCTAATCTGATTTCCAAAAGCTATAGCAGGGCAACATTTCGACCAAACAGCGAATCTGTCATCATCTCAAGACAACCAGTATCAGCACTGGACGAACGTGTTTAAGTCAAGCTTAATTCCCGCTGGGGATTTTGTCAGCGTCTGAGACAGATCACGTATGCTCTTCAATCATAAAAGACATATCATTCCCAAGCCCCTGAAGTTCGGCCTCCCTGGTCGACTCTCGGTGTCCACAATGTAACCCGATGTGGGCAGTTGGGTACTGATAATCACCACTTAGGTGCTGACGTACTTCAGGGACTCGAGCAAACGTATAGCCGATCACATTTATGCTTTAGGAGGAACGTTTGTAAACATAGAAAGAGCGATGCCACGAATTGTGCACCGGAGAAGTCATCCTAGACGGCAACAGTAGAGCCGCACGGAGCTCCAGATGACACTGCTCGCTATACCCACACTCGCGTCATGCTGATTCGGACGACATGTTCACAGATGCTGAGTGGTTCGTGAGAGGGCCGTCTCCAAGGAAGGTTACAGAACCCTTGATCGCGGGCTCACTATTTTGACATTAAAAATAAAATACAGCCAAATAAGCAAGATAATACGAGTCTAGCGCATGAGAAAGAGGCGGAGTCCATACTATGTAGTACTGATGCTCTCATCCCTACTATCCCAAAACGCGGTGTGTGTAGCCAGCCTGTAAAGGCCGCGCCGTTACTGTTGTCAAGGAAGCTGAAATATGCCTCTCCAAGTTTATCAACAGAAACTGGCAGATTGATGTGTCCCAAACATCATACGTAGTTCTGAGGGTCCATGGAGGATGCGCTGTGTGCCATGCTCATCATTTGATGAAGGTTAAATTCAAAGCAAGAACTCACGTGGGCAGTGTTAGCATGGTGGTAAGTGGTATATCTCGACTACCCATTTCCTCCGTGGAGGCGCTGGAAATGTTGAGAATATGATTAATAGGTCATTTATATCACTCGTACCTCGACTGTAGGTTTATAAGAGACAGAACTATTCGATTCGATGCGATAGTGCTGTGAAGGTAGTTGAATATATGGCGAGTGTGATAACATATGTAGATCCAAACCTGACGACAGATGCTGGCGTGGCCAAGATCAGATAGTGATTAGAAGGCGTCTGCAACAACTTACCCGGCATTGCAAATATAACGTTCATGGCAGCTAGTGTGTTATGAAGTTCCAAAATGACATCAAAATGACAGAAGATCCCTTACGATTCAGGTTTAATGCAGACATAACCTTTGCGAAGGAGAAAAATTAGCTGAATCCTGGATTCTGTTAAGCAGCACGCACGGTTGGGATAATATTTGCAAAGCAGGTGATCAAGACATATGCTATCCCTTGTTTATGCAACGTTCTCCATATTACATTTGATGATGGTGTTTTCCGAAGGCCGATTATAGTCATAGCAAGTGCCAGTATATCATAACACATCGCTGAGGAAGGTGTCAGGGGATGGAATAGAACACTATCTCTGGGACGTACTGTAGACAAATAGAGTGGTCATATCATCATGGTCAACGAGCATGAAGCCACAGCTATCGTTCACTTCCATGACGGTGAAGTCAATCATCACTGCGATGGCGGTGATAATTAATTGAGGATTAACTTGTTAATTGTTTCAGACAAACTGACCCCGTAACAGGAATATCCACTGGCCAATCGTGGCTAATACCAGAAATATACGGACCCAGCTGAACCCTTTCCAAATCATGAATCTGTGCATGTTGAGGAAGCGCTTCGACAATCGAAATTACCACTGAAACGCACGGTCGTAGCATCAAATTCAAAGAAGAACAGCCAATGGATGAATTTGCTGCAAACTGCCACACAAATTGAGACGATGAATCAACGATACATTATGGCACACTCACAGAAAAGGCCAAAAAAGCACCTGTCATGATGAACCTGAGCACGTGTGTAGCAAAACGATATTTAACAGAGGATTTACTGTGACAATCTAGGACTTGGGAGCTCGGGCTGGCGATCCAGCAGCTAATGTTCATGAGAATCTGCTGCGACAGTAAATGAAGAAAATACGCACATCATAATCGCAGACGTCAGAAGAAGAATACGACCGGTGATGTATGGCAGCTGATAAAATTGGCATTTTGTGAATGCACAAATCACATAAGTGGTTACGCACTAGAGGCCATCGAGGCGGCATGCGTCTGCAAATCAAAGCAAGTTCAACTTGCCATGATTTTATATACTCCCAACTATAGGCCATGGTCATGAGTGGGAGCTCTTGAATGCGGAGCAGTAAAAAGCCCTACATGTACACACCGAGACATAGGAAATTAAGGTATTCTAAGATGTTGCTGCATTTCGAGATGACATTGGGATCTGCCCAGTTCACCATTCACCAGCCGTGTGTGGGTCCTACTTAGTCTGGGCAGCAAGGTTCTATAAATGGCCACTGGCCACTTGTCCGTCGCTTTGACTCGGAGAGAGGGAAGAAGGGGAGCTGGTTCCAGAACAGATGGAGGGATAAGCAAAAGGGAATGGGCTACCATAACCCTGTCTAATATCTATAGGGCAACCTCGGTGTGGAGAACGGTGGCGGTCGGCCTTTCCGTAAATATTCCCTGTCAGAAAAGTGTCTCTATGCAGCTTGGCGCGTAGATGACTTGGCAAAAGATTGTGCCAGTTATGATGAGCAGGTGTGGGCGGAAGATAGTGTGATTCGTGTGTGCAGAAGTGAAACTTGTTTGAACTATGGCAAAACGATCTTCATGGGGAGTCGGGCAACGGGTGCTTATGGTGCACATGAGAACCTACGCCACTGTGAGCGAGCAACAAGCCCTGGAATGACACTAGCAGTTACAGCAGCACAATGACAGTGTGCGAACTAAAGGAGAACGGACCATGATCCGGACAGTTGGATGACGAAAAAAACACATCGTGAAACTTCTAGTGGCCGCCAGACCTTCTGCGAGGGAATCTAGTCTATGCACTAGCTAGTGCACAACTGCTTGACGTCACTGGCAGGTCAAAGACTACTTACCAGCAGTGGTTGGTCACGGTGGTGAGCTCCAAGCGTCATTTCCGCTATAACCAGAATTGTGTGTCATTTCCTTGGGCGCAAAGGTGGTCCTTCTGACATGGAAGAGTATTATTCACCGCTCCTGGTTGGCTCCCGGCATCTGAACAATACGCGAAACTCGGAGTTGCCTTTAGATAAACTTTTCCCGTCGGAGGCCAAGCCTGAGGCCTGAGGGTTTGTCGATTTATTCTGAGATCTTGGTCTGTTTTTGCAACCGTGATTCGACTTACATAAGTCAGGCATGATGATGATAGGCGCTCAGTTGGAACTTTTCACACTGGACTGAAGTCGAGTTATCGTACGCGTTATTTTCCAAAGTTTGGTTGCTTGAACTGATCTGCCGAGCTAGGTACTTCGAGGACAACGCACAGAATTTCCTGTAACCCTTTCCCGAGTCCGCTTCATCACCTGAATCCCCGAGCATCAGAAGACCACTCAAAGTTTCGACTCGGTCATTTTTAACACAGATTCAAGGAATGGTGCAGAGGAAAAGACTCTTATTGCAATTTTTGCAGTACCAGGACTTCACTACATGCATATATGAAGGTTGTCATACTGAAGCAACAAGAAGGCCCCAAGGGCCAACGAGGCGCATGTAGAAGGAGCTTTCAAGGATTCTTGGACTGGAAAGCGTTGCACAATTTGATTACTGGGTGCAGCACGTCTCGCAGCGAAGCCAAACCTACAATCCAGACCCTCCTTTGACCCTTCATGCGCAGTCTGTTTCGGTTCGAATTAGGCAATTTGGTTTCGGAGGAAGTGACGTCATTGGTTGGTCTGAACAGAATATTAATGACGTCGCATTGCGGTCATTCAGCCTGGATAAAACCAGAAAACACAGGCGGATGACTCCACCAAATCCTTTCATCCTACCATGTCTCTCCCGCCAGCACCCAAAGACATTTCAGAACACCCCAAGGCAGGCTCTGTCGTCGCACCAACCGACAAGGCTGCCAAGGAAGCTGATGTCTCCAGAAAGGTTAGTTTTTCATAGTTCAAACAATATTTGCTTAATCGGTTGTTGGGTCAGATCAATTTCTACGGCGTGATCGAAGCGTTTCGTCAGGGGCGTATGCCAGACAATCATCAAATAGACGAGACACTACAGTATCTGCTGCAAACGTCACCAGTGGATGAGCACAAGCTCTCTTCAGAAGGCCGAAAACTTGTTCAAGACGCCCGTGAAATCATTGAAACTGCGCGTGTCATAGTCAAGCAGAAAAATGCCGACGAACTTTTTCAAAATTTCATCTGGAATACCCGCGATATTTCTCTTGACAGCGCGAAGATGGACCCTGGCGCAGCCTCGTCCGTCGATCGCGCCAAAATCGACGAAGACCGTCAGACTGGTGCGCACGCGCTCGTACCTTGATATTGAAGAGTACTGAATGTATTTTGAATTTGCTAGCCGTTCGCCATCTTCGCACCATTCTTTCCCTTATTCTCACCAATTCCGAAGTTCGCAAGCTACTTTCCGACTTCTCGGTCATTGGGCGAGACTTGCTCGCAAAGGGTGCTTCGAAACTCGCTGAGAATTTGCGTCCTGGTGAGGAAGAGCTTGCCCATGTCGACGAGGCTGCTCCCCAAGATCAGTTTGTTACCAAGGGTGGACGCCAAGTTGGCCCTAGTGAAACACCGGTTCTGGAGGCGAAAGTCCCCGGAACGGACACTACCGTCGAGCAACACCCTCGCGCTGATGACGCCACGGTGACCACGGGGGATGGCTCACAGAAATCTGGGAATCAATTAGTTGGCGAGGGCCGTGCTGCTGTCGAGGGCGCCAAGGATAATACGAAAGACACAGTATCTCAGGTTAAAGGTACCGCCCAAGAGAAAGCAGACCAGGCCCGCCAGCAAGGGTGTGTAGTTCTTCTAATGCAAGTCGTGTGCTCACCCACTTCTCAAGGAACTTGGAAGGTGTTGCACCTGACACTTCGTCTTCAGAGACTGAGGGGAAAAAGCTGGGGTTCAAAGAACGCATTCGCGGTTATGCAGTATGCCGATGTTTTCCTCGTCTCAAGTCGCTATTCCTGATGGTTGTGTCACAGGGTGGTATCGGCGATCGCATCCCCCAGCAGCATCGGGACCGAGCATCCGAGCACGTTGAGCGAGGACGTAAGTTCTTAGCCGAGGAGTACTTCCCTGTAGGGCGCCGTGATCAATTCATCCATCGTGGCAAGAAGGTTATAATTGAATGCCAAAAGCATGACGATTACCAAGACGCTATCAGATGGTTACTTGACGAAGTTGAGCGGTATGCCTCCCAGGGGCAGATTGCTGCTGGTCACGGAAAGGAACGCGGCAGTGCTATAACGCAGGTGTGTTCGGTACCGGTGTAAAATGTTTTAGCTCGATCTAATTTTTGTGAAGGATAAAGCGCTAAATGCCGCGATGGCTGAACTTCGTACCCTGCTCGAGCGCTTTGCTGACGGCCGCAGCATGGATGGTATTTTCGACGCCTCAAATGCTCTCATCGACGATGCTCGTCGTGATGAAGAGTTTAGGAGCTGGTTTCATCGTTTGAATACGTACATTCGCAAAGTAAGTGCCATTAATTGACACGATATAACTTACTTAGGGCGGCGTAGGTTTTACTTGAGGCGGGCTTTTTGCTGGAAGACGATTGCAACCGTGAGGGTAACGAGATACTCGACTCAGGTCGCCAGTTCTGGGACCACAAGTACAAAGAGCACTTCGACAACCTCTTCGATGCTATTGGCAAATGGTTCTCGGCGATGGGAGAAGATCCCTTGAACAAGCGCTTCGGCGAAGACTGGGCTCGATTAACGCGTGACCTACTGTTTGATAGTGAAGGTAGCTTGAAGTTCAAGGCTGATCTTTGGAGCGACATCCGAAACGTCATCTTGCCTACGATGATGCAACAGGTACGTCACTAGTTAGGCGCTAGTGCAAGAGGCTAATCAGGTTTGCGCTCCAGGTCGGATATTTGCCCATTCCGCGTGTCGAGTACACCGACGATGCTCTTGACCTTGTCGTTGAGAACATCACTCTTCAAGGACGCAATCTGTTTCCCAACGTTATAGTCGTGGAGGCATATAACCTTTTGAAGTTTAGCCCGTACAGCGACATTCAAGACGAACGTCATCACGAGTTCACGATCACACTCTCCCAGATCCAGGCAGACATCCGGGACGTTGCCCTCTACTTCCGTAAGAAGACATTCCCCAGGATGAGGGACTCTGGCATAGCGGACGTTATTCTTGGTGGACAGGGCATGACGGTGACTATCCAGCTTGTGTCTGCCGACAAAGATCGCAGCTCCGTATTCAAGGTCAAGAACGTACACGTCAAGGTGGATTCGCTGAGGTTTAGCATTCGCGATTCGAAGCACGATTTGTTTTATAAGACTCTCAAGCCAATCGCGACAACCGTGGTGAAGAAGCATATACAGAAGGCGGTCGCACAGGCAATCAGGACTGGCCTGGAATATCTAGACGGACAGCTCGTCACCGTGAGGGACCGCATGGAGGAGTCAAAGACAAACGAGGAGATGAGTCGCCGCCAGGTGTTGCAAGATGTGAGTGTTGGTCAGTTTCGAGAGTTATCCTGCTTACCATGGCGTTCAGCTGTTCAAACACAAGAAGGACGAATCTGCGTCGATTAAGACATCGGAGAGCAAGTCTCATTTCAAAGTTGTCCATAATAAGCGCTCTTCGATGATCCAGGAAGGTCACCCAGCTGGATGGGTCAATCGAACGACCGAGCGCGAGGAGAAGGCGAAGGAGGGGAAGGAATGGAGGAGTGAAGCGTAAGTCTACCTTTCGATCACCAAGGCATAATATTGCTGATTCCAGTATGTACAGTTTCTGGATTGTGCACGACCCTGCCGCCTCTGCCACCTCTTCCTCTTAAATACCGCTTCTTGGATTTGGGAGCGCGAGGTATTTCTGTGTTACCCTTCTCTTCTGGAATCATGAGTGGATGATGATGCCGGAGTTCAAACACGATCGCTCTATGGTAACCGGTTTGTGTAATTATATGGCCCATACTTGTATCATCTAATGGTGTAGCTAATGCATCTTGTGTCGTCTGGACTTTTATGCCAACCTCTCGCAGGTTTGAAAGTTGCAATTCTTAGGAGTGAAATGGCTGACCAGGATATTGCACGTTCATTGATGAGTCTCGTTTATCTGCCTACCCTAAGCCCCACGAAAGTCCAGCGCCTGTCTCATAACACTCTTGCTTATCAACTGTATTGAGTGATATATACTAAACACTAGAGCTCAACACGGCGTGAGTCATCGTCGCATCACTCGTTCACTGATATCGATCGGACACCTGGCTGGTAGATAGGCGATTATCAATTACATTTGGTGGCACGACTCTAACGTGGGCGACTAATGATATTGAGAGTTGAGCTACCACAAACCAGCTGGTGCGTAGGTGATTCACTTTCACCACTTCGGCACCCTTAGCGGCTCGCCACTAATCTTGTGGGTATTCAACACGATACACCACTCTGGCAAGTCCAACCTCCTTCCATATTCACAGCGGACACTAAGTATACAGCCCCCGGGCCAGGGTCAACGACTATGGCACCATTTCGTGCATCGGAAGCAACCGATGTCCACATGTCCAAACAGAGGAGCACACGTGTACCAAGGCCCCTATTTGCCCGTCCCCTCGTTGACCCTTCGTTATCACCTCCCTTGCCAAATGACAATGATCAAATATTCCAGCGAGAAAAACATGAAGTTTATCAGTCACAGGACCGATGAATTGTCACTTATTGATCCACACGCCTCTCCTATCCACGTGCACCACCCCGAGCTGAACATCCATCGGCTGCCAGTGGAACTTCTACAGCAAATATTCTTGCTCGCCGTTAACGATGTGCAGGACTGTCCTTATATTTTCTCATATGATTATACCACCGTCTCGGCCAACTTTGCCAGCCCTCCCCTAATCTTCACTCGCGTTTGCCACCTTTGGCGGGCGGTCGCACAATCAACGACAGAGATCTGGTCGCGCATCGAGGTTTCGCTTACTGGTGGAGATGAACCATCATCGGAGTCGTTCCTTTCCTGTCTGCTCCAACGTTGGCTCGCCCTCTCCGGCAGTCAGCCTCTTACCATTCACCTCATACAGCACAAAACACCATTGACAAGCCAGACAGATATCACGCTGCTTGACATCCTTCGTTCCGAGAGCAGGCGGTGGGAAACGTTGATGTGTAGTGGGCTCAGGGAAGAGGAATGTCTCAGTTGTAACTTTGACACACCACAGTTGAGAACCTTGAGATGTGCCTGGTCAGATGTAGCCAGATTCAATGCACCCAATCTCCATCGACTACATATCGTCCAATGGTTTCCTGACATCTGCCCTATTCCTACCTGCAAAAATTTACGCCATCTTCGTCTCTTAAGCGCTTCCCCTCAAACCATACGCTCCAATTTGATGGCTTTTCCTGTCCTGGAAACTATTGCGGTACATCGACTTTTGTATTCTCGCGGTAGAAGTTATTCGTTCATGCACTCTTGCCTCGAATCGATGACTCTCCCCCTTTCCCTGGATGCTGCTCGTCCGCACTTGTTTATCGAAATATTCGATGAAGTTCATCTGCCCAAGTTGCAAAAATTGATTTTGGTGGGGCGCCTAAAGAAATCGCATGTCGACCTTGTTACGGACGCGCTGGCAGTTACTTCTTGCAATGTGCAAGTGGTGGATTTTCGTACGAACACACCGCAGGACGAAGTTGTGGATATTGTTGAGTCGTTGCTCTCAGTTGTGAGGGAGGTTTCTCTCCATGGGAAAGTGCTCTGCTGTCGTGCCCCGCGCAATTAGCCATGCATTTTCTACCACTCAAAAACACCATCGAACCAGTTGGGACACAATGTACAATTGGAACCTGGGAGGAAAGGAATGAAGATACTCAAACGGTATTCACTTTCTATAATACAGACTTGTTTGACACGCAAGTTTCAACGCTTGAAGCTTGGTTCGGCCTGTTGCAGGCCATGGCACCTATTGGTAGTAGCTTTGTTATGCAATTTGTGGTGCACAATGCAGTGAATGATGAGTGTTCTATGACCCAGCAGCAAGCAACGTCACCAGCCATGAGAAATCTAGGACGTATTGGCGCGCGCGCTCGAGAGAAACCAGCCATGCTCAGCCCTACAAGCAATCTTCTAAACGATATCGGGCATCAGAGGCAATCCAAATGTGCCCCGAGACGTGTGACCCGATAAGACTACGACTTCTTATCATCCTCAACATCATTTTCAAGTGCCGATCTCCCAGTAAGATCACCAGTGTCAACTCCATCCTGCTTGTCTCCCACGTACCAGTCCTGATTACGCTGGGGACCGTTGTACTGTGAACAGAAATGCGCGAGTATCCAAGACAAATTGGGGTCCTCGCTCAATCATTCGAGAGAGCAGTCCATCCAGAGTACGACTCGATCCATAAGATCGAAGAGCATATAATATTTAGTTAGAACGACGATGACGGGGACTCGACAAAGGGGTGAGTAGCCAATTTTCCACCTGCGGGGAACGATGGACATTGGTCAACTTACTGTTTCCCAGCTTTCCGTCACGCTTCAATGTGAGGAATGCCTCCGTGCCGGACTCAGTAATCGCCCGCCTGCACGGGGTATCTCAAAGCATGGCCTTCTGTGCTTGGCGTCCGCTTGGCACATGGACACAACAGAACAGACAGCGTGGAGCTGATATTTAAAAACAGGCTGAGATCACCGACGACCAATGAAATCTTGAACTGTTGTAAGGTTGCCTTCTTCCCCCGGTCCAAAACCTTTGTTGTCATGGAGGACAAATCTATCGATCTGTTATGAGATGAACTCGGCGTCGATGTTAGCCTTGCTGGCCTGTTATGCGAAGCGAGCTATGGGCATAGGCGTTAGTAACGCTGGGTGTTTGAGTCTCGTGAGCAGCCCACCGCTTTCTCCATTCCGAATGCGTGATTGATCAACGAAGATTTTCCGATGTCGGTCAATTGTAAGCACGTTGTCAAATAAGGCATGAGACCAAAGAAAACTTGACACCTTTCATATGACCAGAAATCGGAACCTTGGGGGCCTCGTGTCAACTTCCTGAAGAATGGCGCTTCATGGTTATCCTGACTCACCGAGGACAAATCAGAATATTTCGTCAGTGGTGGGTTTGAAGCTCTGGGTGTTCACCAAAAGAAGAAATAGGTTACGCAGCTCGCTATCTACGGCTTAGATGACTATCAATGCAAGACGTAGTAATGTAGGTCCTTACTTCGGTTGCAGTATTCCCGGAAAGCTCGACGACGATCTTGATTTTTTTCTTGTGGAACGTGATGTATTCTGTTCATATTGTGTTGGGTCCGTCAGTGATCGAGGCGAGAGTGCAATGATTACTGCTTGAGCTTTACCTTGTGTCTCAGGTTCTTCTCTTACATCAGATACCCGAAAAATGTCTTCGGTGTCAAAATCGGTGTCAAAATCGATGTCTTCATACTTGGTCTTGGTTCCAAACTTCTTGTGCCGTATACGAAGGAAAATGAATCCTCAATAGAAAGTTTTCTATGATAAAAACACAGGAACAGTTCAGAAGGGCATATTTGTTCGAGTCGAGTGCCTACATGAGTGGAGAAAATGTCTGTCGCAAATTCTTTCCTGCTGCGCATGCATCTTGCCGATCCACACTTCAGCAGACTCTACATTCTTTGCCGATTTGCTGAAATTGCCATAGACACCTATTTGACATAATTAACGAAAGTGACCTTAAGCTGATGAAGAGTCGAGTACTCCAGGTGTGGAGAGGACAGGGAACCATTGAGGGGTGAAGAGAATTGGCCATGCTCAGGAAACCTGATGGGACAAGTTAATAGAGTCTCCGTGCCAGCGATAGATGAATGTGGGGCGTGTGGTCAGCTACGGGGTAAGCTCGTTTCACCTACTTAGTACTTACTGTAGAAGGACGATTGAACTTGAGCGAGGGCCAAGCTGCGCCAGCAGGAGTCTCGTTCGTCAGACCGCCAGTCCAAAAATCAATCATCGCATGACTAGAAAATTACAATGTCTTGTGAGTAAGCTTCGCTCTAGCACTATAATCTCCCGGAGTACGGCATTGAAAACAGACTTCTTCGACCTCCCTATTCCGTGATGCACAAGCGTGAAGTGAACTTCAACAATAGCACCAGCCAGCTTGCGGTCGTAATCCTGTGCAGCAATGAGTTGATAGACATTGCCATATGCAGGGAGTGGTACAATGAGTAGGCACAATCTTTGCTATTTTGATGCGATTGGATGCGGGACGTCAACGCCCCGGTCCATAAAGATCGTCGTTCGACCAGATACCTTGTACTTACTACGGCCCAGCTAAAATGTCGCGGGAGCTATGTAAAGTCAGTATCGAGTCGGAGTGTCAAAATCAATTCACTCACGCCAACGTTCTAGGTAACGTTATTAAACAAGGTAACTTGGTTCCTTCCTATCCCTTGTTGATGCATGATATGGCCGTGGCCAGCGCCATGACATGGGTTATATCGTTGTTATGTACAAGTTTGGTGGCCGCACAGCGGGGTCGAACAAGCTTGTACATGGCAAACATACTACGCGGAACTTCCGCGGGATCAAATTGTTTCTATTTGACAATTGCGTCAATGTAGCGTAAAGTGTGCCTATGAAGCACTACTGTGCCTACATAGTGTTGTCACTCGGGCTACGGCATTATGTCTTGTACTGATGCCCTACGCCTCACATCTCTCACGGTGACTGCACACTGCCCACTGGATCTAGATTTGACGTCTAGGAGAGGTTCACACACTGAAGTCTGCAGTGATTATAAGGCTGCTCTCAGTGCTGAACAACTCTCATTGCTCAGTACTCAGTCCCGATATCATTTACCTTTCCTTCATGGACGCTTCACAGATAAAAGAGAAGATCGGCCGATTTCGAATCCTCATCATTGGAAGAGCAAATGCAGGAAAAACCACCATCCTTCAGAGAGTTTGTAACACGCGCAACGACCCAGACATATTTAACAGCGCTGGAGAAAAGGTGCGCATCGTGATGCTAGTCCGCGGCTGATAGTGATGTGTCTCATGAACATCAGATCGATGCCACTGTTTTAAAGGGATCCAGAGAGGTAACGTATGCTATCGTCAGTTTGCAACATGAACTGACGTGTTCTCAGCGTGGAGAACACGATATCGAGAATGAAATGGTGTTTCGAAGCAACCCAGGATTCATATTCCATGATTCACGCGGTTTTGAAGCAGGCGGAGAATCTGAGTATGACAAGGTAAAAGCATTTATTGCAGGACGTTCGAAGAAAACGAGTATAAAGGATCAAATTCATACTATATGGTAATTGGTCAAGTTGGTCACAGGCACTGGCTCACTTTTTTTTTTGACATAGGTACTGCATCCCGATGGACGAGGTAAGTAGGGCTTTCACCCAAGGCGAAATCAAGTTTTTCTCTGAGTGCGACACCGGAAGCAGTAAGCTTTTGCATCTGTCCGTTGATCGACTGATTCGTAACCTTAGCTCCTCAGTTCCGGTGATCGTAGTATTTACCAAATTCGATGCCCTTTACGACGTCGAATTCGCACGACTACTAAGGGAAGGAAGATCGAGGAAAGATGCTAAAGCACTGGCCCCGAAGCATGCTGAGGAGGCATTTACGAACGGGCCACAATTGAGGATTCTATACCACTCCAAGGATATCCAACGGCCTCCGAAATGTCATGTATGCCTCCCTGGTAAGCTGTGGATAGTTGAATTGCAATACATGATGACCGTTCATCCATCAGACATGAACAAGGGTAATGCCAATTGTGGGCCACTCATCGAACGCACGGCTGGAACTCTGGACAATGGAGTCCTTCAGCAACTGTTCGTCTCAACTCAGCATACCAACTTGGAACTCTGCATGAAATATGCAGTAGAAAAGTAATTGCCCATAATTTCATTTGCTTGCCACGAGCGTCACTGACTATTGTCCAGAACACTTGCAAGATTTATTGCCTCTGATGAGAAAATCGCGTCTGAGGACGTAATAGCGATTTTGGGTTCCTGGTTTCCACATATTCTGGTAAGATTGTAGGAATGTTCGAAAGTTGCTCTCATTTATGTTGGGTGTTTGCTTGCAGGCGGTATGTTTGTTGATTATCTGTGTTTGAGCCGTGCTAATCGAAGTCGTCGCCTACTACTCGCAGCTTGTGAGTGTGTCAATCCTCCTTCCAGCTCGGGTCATGCTGATCGAAGTCATTTGCCCACTATTCGCAGGCTGTGAGCGTGTTGACCTCCTTCGCACTTGAGCCATGCTGACTGAAGTCATTGCACGCCGTTCGTAGTATGTGAGTGTGTCGATCCTGCTTCGAGCTCGAGCTATACTGATCGCAATCATTGCCCACTGTTCGCAGAATGTGAGTCTGTCAATCCTGCCTCGAGCTCAAGCCATGCTGATCGAAGTATTTGCCCACTGTTCTTAGCGTGTGAGTGTGTCGATCCTCCTTTGATCTCGAGCCATGCTGATCAAGGTCATTTCCCACTGTTCGCAGGATGTGAGTGTGTTGATCCTCCTTTGAGCTCAAGCCATGTTGATCAAAGTCATTGTACGCTGTTCGCAGGATGTGAGTGTGACAATCCTCCTTCGGACTTGAGCCATACTGATCAAAGTCATTGCCCACTGTTTGCAGTGGGTGAGTGTGTCGATCCTCCTTAGAGCTCGAGTTATGCTGATCGAAGTCCTTGCCCACTATTCACAGGATGTGAGTGTGTCAATCCTCCTTAGCGCTCGTGTCATGCTGATCGAAGTCATTGTCCCTGTTCGCAGCGTGTGAGTGTGTCGATCCTACTTCGAGCTTAAGTTATTCTGACCAAAGTCATTTCCCAATGTTTGCAGTGGGTGAGTGTGTCGATCCCCCTTCGAGCTGGAGCTGTACTGATCGAACTCATTTCCCACTGTTCACAGGATGTGAGTCTGTTGATCCTCCTTTGAGCTCGAGCCATGCTGATCGCAGTCATTTCCCACTTTTCGCAGGATGTGAGTCTGTCGATCATCCTTCGGAGCCATGCTGATCGAAGTCATTTCCCACTGTTCGCAGGATGTGAGTCTGTCGATCCTCCTTATCGTTCCAGCCATGTTGATCGATGTCATTTCCACTCTTCGCAGGATGTAAGTCTGTCATCCTGTTTCGAGCTCGAGCCATGCTGATCGAAGTCCTTGCCCACTGCTCGCAGTATGTGAGTGTGTTGATCCTGCTTTGAGCTCGAGCCATGCTGATCGAGGTCATTGCCCACTGTTGGCAGGCTGTGAGTGTGTTTATCCTCCTTCGAGCTTGAGCGATGCTGATCGAAGACTGTTCACAGGACGTGAGTGTGTCAATCCTCCTTCAACGAGCCATGTTGATCAAAGTCATTGCCCACTGTTCGCAGTGGGTGAGTGTGTCGATCCTACTTCAAGTTTGAGCAATGCTGATCGAAGTCATCATTGCCCACTGTTTGCAGTATGTGAGTGTGTTGATCCTGCTTCGAGCTCGAACCGTACTGATTGAAGACATTGCCCACTGTTCGCAGAATGTGAGTCTGTCGATCCTGCTTGGCGCTCGAACCATACTGAATGAAGTCATTGTCCCCTGTTCTCAGCGTGTGAGTGCGTCGATCCTCCGAGCTTGAGCCATGCTGATTAAAGTCATTGCCCACTGTTTGCAGTGGGTGAGTTTGTCGATTCTCCTTCGAGCTCGAGCCATGTTGATTGAAGTCCTTGCCCACTGTTTGCAGTATGTAAGTGTGCCGACCCTCCTTCAAGCTCGAGCCATGCTGATCGAAGTCGTTGTCCAATGTTCGCAGGATGTGAGTGTGTTGATGCTGCTTCGAGCTCGAGCCATGCTGATCGAATTAATTGCCCGCTGTTATAGCTTGTGAGTGTGTCGATCCTCCGAGCTCGAGCCGTGCTGATCGAAGCCATTTACCACTGTTCGCAGCGTGTGAGTGTGGCGATTCTCCTTCGAGCTCGAGCCATGCTGATCGAAGTCATTGCGCACTGTTCGCAGGGGGTGAGTGTGTCGATCCTCTTTCAAACTCGAGCCGTGCTGACTGAAGACATTGTCCATCCGTCGATAGCGAGTGAGTAGAGCGATCCTTTGTCCGAGTTCGAGCCTTGCTGAATGAAGAAATTCCTTATCCATTGGCAGGATGTGAGTATATTCATCCTTCACCGTACTTGAGCCGTACTCACCAAGTCGTTGATAGTTTGTTAGTGTATTCATCCTCTCTTGACCTACCGCCTTGCTCATTGAAGCAATTGCCAATCTGTTTCCAGGGTGTGAGTATCCTACTCTCCGTCGACCTCGAGTCAAGCTGATCGAAGACATTGCTGATCCGTTGACAGATTGTGAGTGGCTTGATTCGCCGTTGGGGTCAAGTCATACTTATCACTGACATCGCGCATCCCTCAATAGAACGTGAGTGTTTGATCCTCGAGCCTTGCTCACTCTGACGATATCACCGATCCACCAATAGGACGTGAGTTTAACCATCCTCCTTTGATCTCAGACCATGCTGACCGAAGATACCGTTTATCGACAGTATGTGAGTGTTTCATCCTTGAGCCTTGCTCACCAACGATACCACCGATCCATCAATAGGAGGTGAGTTTGTTCATCCTCCTTTGACCCTAGGCCATGCTGACTAAAGATATCATTCATTGACAGAATGTGAGTATACCGATCCTCAACGGAGGGAGACGATTTTCAACTTTCCTTCGTGATTTCACCAGCTTTCGTTCGATCAACGTGCAGAGATGCAATCTAAGATACTCTCTGTGGTATGTCCAGTTGGTCACAGATGAACACACAATCCTCATGTTGGAAATACGCCAGGCCTCTGGCTCATCACCATTGGAGACAACTGTTCAGCTCAGTTCTGGTAAATTTTCAGGCGACGTTTCAATGAGCCGGCTTATCATTGATCTTTCAGCTGCTATCATTATTTTCGAACACTCCTTCTACATTCTCGACCAGCGGCTTAATCCTCAGGACCAGAAAGAGGCTGTTCCCTCTTTTTACATTGCTCTTGAGCAGTACTTGACGTCTCCACATGCAACTGCTGTCGCAGAAGCTGTGAGCACTGCTGTCGCGAAAGCTGTGGGCACTACCGTCCACGCAAAGCAAATGCCTGCTTGGAAAGCAAAGCTGTTGTTTGGACTCTTGCGGAGGAAGGCAAAACGCTCTATTGAACCCTCACGGGAGAGGGATTACTCTCAACAGAAGGATTACTCTCAAAAGAAGGCGGAGTTAATTGAAAGGGTTTATAAAATCGTTTTAGAGCATCGTCTACGTATGTTTTTAAAAACTCTCATTGTTGTTGCAATCGCGCTGATTTGTTTGTCTTCAGCAAGACCTTTGATGCCAGGCAGTGCATGACCACGTCAATGATGTTCGGAGTTGAGCTGATGTATTCTGGCGGCGAGTGCGAGTTTCTAGGGTTGTCTGGCGAGGGCGGTTCAACTTCTGAAGGGTGTAGCACTGTATCAAATTTGTACAATCATGCAATATGGCACTTTATCTCTGGTATGGTGTATAAGTGCGTGAAGCATGCTGGCCATTCACTTCTGAGCTAGCCGTCGTCGCTCAGCGTCTCGCGCCCGTTGTGTCCTTCACATCGCTCGAGGACAGTGATGCGACAGTGCAAGGAGCATTCGATGCATTGGGCCAGAATCAGTGGCTTCACTTGGCCTGCCATGGAATACCAAATCCAAAGGACCCATTTGAATCTTCCTTCGCAATGCGCGACGGGCCTTTAAAGATCAGGGAGATCATCCGATCTCACTGGCAGAACCCGGAGTTTGCATTCTTATCGGCTTGCCATACTACCGTGGGTGATAAGTCGAGCCCAGATGAAGCAATTAATCTCGCTGCGGCGATGCAATTCTCTGGATTTCGCAGCGGATTCGGTTCCATGTGGACTGTCGACGACGATGTTGCACGCCAGGTTGTTTCTGTGTTTTATGAACATCTGATTGATGGTTCGGGGAGATTGGACTGCACGCGCGCTGCGGTAGCATTGCACAAAGCTATGAAATCGTTGCGGAAGAAGATTCCGCTGGAACAGCAGATTGTGTTTGTACATATAAGTGTTTAGTTTGAACGAATTTAATGGGCTGACTGCACCAACCGTTGCCAGTGTCTCAGATTGCGATCTTGAATGTTAGTGATACGCGTGAAATTTAAGTTGATTAATGGATGCGGATCGATCCACTCACTGAGTGTATTCACTACACGAGAATTGAGGGTGGTAACATACTTCCAAGCACAATCGATTTAGCCTTACTCAGTCAACTTGGAGGTAGCGATGATCAATTAGCATGGGCAGCAAGTTGTTTTCCTTCGAATACATCAAGGTCTTAATTAATCAAGACATACATGAATATCATAGGCCGTGGCACCACCCTCCTTGGCTAAGCATGCGTAGCTCAATGGTCAAGATTGTCAACGGACTAGACCGTAGCACACTGGCAGAAGCGGGCCCAACTTGAAGGATATATACACGATCTAGAAGTAAACCTCATCAGTTTTTCAATACGTCTATACCGTGTATAACCTGGGTCACGCATAGTTCGCCTGCTGCGACGCGTTCGGTTAATGGAGGAGTCATGAAGTTTTCTTAGTCCAGATCTCGCATATTTGGGACATCTAAGGATCATGACATGGTAATAGGCAAGTTACCCTGCTCATCCACGCAATTAGGCTGCAGAAACAACCTGGTCCCCCGGCGTGCTCACATTCGTAGTCCAGGGCTCCTCGTCCCCGGGGCATTAAATTTCCCTGGTAAGTAATCTTCTGTCATTTCCCTGATACCCCGTATTTTGAACGTTTCGTCCCGGAAAGCTAGTCACTGACTCACCATGCTTGAAAACCGGCGTATATCATGACCTTGTATATCTATTCGTGAAACCGAAACGAGACCTTGTCATTTCCACCTGTGAGCATCTTCTTGGAGGGTAATACTACTGTTTTCAATCTGAGTTTTAACAGATCGCCGGGGGTAAATTTGTCTGACCTACTTAGTTGTAGGAAGACTGAATAGAATGACATTGACATTCGCACTAGTTCCTGCTGGTTCCCCATGTTCATGTATGCCTAATGCATATGGGTTGGATGTCGTTATTTTGCAATATACAGGCTTGTACAATACAGCCTTCAGACTTCGGAGGCGAGTTGTGTACGGCTCATGGTACGCACAACCCATTGCCCACTAGATCTAGGTTTGACAAGCTTAAGAGCGCTCACAGAACTCACACACCGATAGCGGTTAAAAGTCTACTACTCTCAGCGCCGAACATTTCTCACCGCTCAGTCCCATTACTACCATTTACCTTTCCTCATGGATTCTTCAAAGATAAAAAAGAAGATCAATCGCTTTCGAATTCTCATCATAGGAAGAGCGAATGCAGGGAAAACTACCATCCTCCAGAGGGTGTGCAATACAAAAGAGAACCCTGAAATATTTAATAGCGCTGGGGAAAAGGTGCGCATCACGATGCTAGTACGAGGCTAATAGTGACGGCTGTCTCATCGACATCAGATCGATGCTGCTGTTTTGACCGCATCTAGAGAGGTAACGTGTACCATTAGTCGGCAACATCAACTGACATTTTCTCAGCGTGGAGAGCACGACATCGAGAACGAACTGGCGTTTCAAACCAACCCAGGATTCATCTTTCATGATTCGTGCGGTTTTGAAGCAGGCGGGGAATCCGAGTATGACAAGATGAACAAATTTATTGCAGATCGTTCGAAGAAAGTAGATATCAAGGATAGAATCCACGCTATATGGTAATTGGTCGAGTTGGCGACATTCACTGGCTCACTGCTTTGACATAGGTATTGCATACCTATGGATCAGGCAAGCCGCTGTTTTACTGAAGCTGAAACCAAATTCTTCTCCCGCTGCGACACTGGAAGCAGTAAGCTTTGGACCTGTCCGTTAATCATCGACTGATTCGCGACTTGGATCCTCAGTTCCAGTTATCGTACTATTTACCAAATTCGACGCACTCTACGCTACTGAATTCACACGACTGACAGAAAACGGAATGTTGAGGAAAGATGCCAAACGACTGGCCCCAAAGCACGCCGAGGACTCATTTGCGAACGGGACACAAGTGAAGTCTCTATACGACCCAAAGACCATCCGACGGCCTCCAAAATGCCACGTCTGCCTCCCAGGTAAGCTGTAGATCATCGAAGTCTGATGCATGATGACTGTTGATCCATTAGACATGAACAAGGATGATGCTGATTGCGGGCCACTCATCGAACGGACCGCTGGAATTTTAGATGATCGAGTCCTTCAGCAATTGTTCGTCTCGACCCAGCAGACCAACTTAGAACTCTGCATGAAATATGCAGTTGAGCAGTATCTACCCATCATTTGCCTGCCGCGAGCATTATTGACTATCGTCCAGGACACTTGCAGAGCTTGTTGCCCCAGATAAGAAAATCTCATCTGAGGAAACAATAGCTAAATTGGGTGCCTGGTTTCCAAATATTTGGGTAAGATGATGGGAATGTTCGAAAGTTACTCTCATTTATGTTGGCTGTTTTTTCACAGATAGTACGTCTGTTGGTCCTCGTTCGCTCTCGAGCCATGCTGATCGAAGTCGTTGCCCACTCTTCGCAGGCTGTGAGTGTCTTGACCCTCCTTTGAGCTCGAGCCATGCTGATCGAAGTCGTTGCCCACTCTTCGCAGGACGTGAGTGTCTTGATCCTCCTTTGAGCTCGAGCCATGCTGATCGAAGTCATTGCCCACTCTTCGCAGGACGTGAGTGTCTTGATCATCCCTCGAGCTCGAGCCATGCTGATCGAAGTCGTTGCCCACTCTTCGCAGGACGTGAGTGTCTTGATCCTCCTTCGAGCTCGAGCCATGCTGATCGAAGTCGTTGCCCACTCTTCGCAGGACGTGAGTGTCTTGATCCTCCTTTGAGCTCGAGCCATGCTGATCCAAGTCGTTGCCCACTCCCCGCAGTTTGTGAGTGTCTTGATCCTCCTTCGAACCCGAGCCATGCTGATCCAACTCGTTGCCCACTCTTCGCAGCGTGTGAGTGTCTTGATCCTCCTTCGAGCTCGAACCATGCTGATCAAAGTCGTTGTCCACTCTTCGCAGTTTGTGAGTGTCTTGATCATCCTTTGAGCTTGATTCATGCTGATTCCAATCGTTGCCCACTCTTCGCAGCTTGTGAGTGTCCCGATCCTCCTTCGAGCTTGAGTCATGCTGATTCCAGTCGTTGCCCACTCTTCGCAGCTTGTGAGTGTCTTGATCCTCCCTCGAGCTCGATCCATGCTGATCGAAGTCGTTGTCCACTCTTCGCAGGCTGTGAGTGTCTTGATCCTCCCTCGAGCTCGAGCCATGCTGATCCAAGTCGTTGCCCACTCTTCGCAGCGTGTGAGTGTCTTGATCCTCCTTCGAGCTCGAGCCATGCTGATCCAAGTCGTTGCCCACTCTTCGCAGGACGTGAGTGTCTGGATCCTCCTTCGAGCTCGAGCAATGCTGATCCAAGTCGTTGCCACTCTTCGCAGCTTGTGAGTGTCTTGATCCTCCTTCGAGCTCGAGCCATGCTGATTCCAATCGTTGTCCACTCTTCGCAGCGTGTGAGTGTCTTGATCCTCCTTCGAGCTCGAGCCATGCTGATCCAAGTCGTTGCCCATCCGTTGACAGGATGTGAGTGTTGATCCTTCCTAGAGCTCGGGTCTTGCTGAGTGAAGGAATTTCTGATCCACCGGTAGAATGTGAGTATACTCATCCCTCACCGGCCTTGAGTTATACTCACCGAAAGAATGCCTGATTCGTTGATAGCTTGTAAGCGTGATCATCCTCAGTCGACCTCCTGTCCTGCTCACTGACGCAACTGTTGATCCATTGTCAGGGTGTGAGTTTCTTCATCCGCTGTCGATTTTGAGCCCTGCTGACCAAGTACGTTGGGTGATTCGTTGACAGATTGTGAGTTGGTCTATCCGCTGCCAAGCTCGAGCCATGCTTACTGAAAACATCGCCCACCCGTTCACAGAATGTGAGTTGGTCGGTCCGCCGTCAAGCTCTAGCCATGCTGACGGAAGACATCGCCCACCCGTTCACAGATTGTGAGCGCATCGATCCTCTGTCGAGCTGTAGCATTGCTGACCGGTGAAATTGCCGATCCACGTTGACAGGATGTGAGTGTGTTCGTCTGCCGTCGAGCTCGAGCCTTGCTCACTTGTGACATTGCTCGCTCGCTCACAGGCTGTCAGTGTTTTAATCCTCCGTGGGGCTCGAGCTTTGCTTATTACTCACATTGCGCATTCCTTAACAGACTGTGAGTGTCTCATCCCTCCAGCCTTTCTCACCAATGACATCGCTGATCCATTCATAGGAAGTGAGTTTGTTCATCCTCCTTTGGCCTTAGCCATGCTGACCGAAGACTTTATTCATTGACAGAATGTGAGTGTATTGGTCCTCAGCAGAGGGTGACGATTTTTAACTTTCCATCATCACTTCAGCTTTACGGCGATCAACGTACGGAGATGCGGTCTAGGATACTCTCTGTGGTGCGTTCAATTGGTCACAGGCTGTACACATATGTTTAAATGTACCAGACTTCTGCCAGTGCATCACCATTTGAGCAAATTTTCCAGCTTGGTTCTGGTGAATCTTCAGGCCGCATTGCAGTGAACTTGCTCATTTTCAATCATTTAGCTGCTGTCATTATTTTCGAACACTCTTTCTACGTTTTCGACCAGCGACGCCATCTTAAGGACCAGCAAGAATCTGTTCCCTCTTTTAATGTTGCTCTCGGGCGGTATATGGCTTCTCCGTATGCAATTACTGTCAGGGACTCAGTGAAAACTGCTGTTCACGCATATCAAGAACCTGTGGGCACTGCCGTCCACACAAATCAAGAGCCTGTGGGCACTGCCGTCCACACAAATGAAGGAAACTCGTCTAATTGGAAAGCAAAGCTACTGTTTGGACGCTTCCGGAGGAAGAAAAAACAATCTTTCAAACCCTCTCAGGGCAAGGTGAAAGAGTCCTTTGAATGCTCTCAGGAGATGGCGAAACAACCTATGGATTGCTCGGGTTTAATCGAAAGAATTCTTGCAATCACTTTAGAGCATCGCCTGCGTATATTTCAACTCTCATGATTGTGGCAATCCCGCTGATTTATTCGTCTTCAGCACGACCTTGATGCCAGTCAATGAATCACGACGTAGGTGATGCTTGGAGTCATATTCTGGAGGCAAATGAGGGTTTCTAGAATGGTCTGTCGAGGGCGGTTCAAGTTTTGAGGGGTGTGGCACTATCGAACTTTGTACAATCACATGCAATTATGAGACTTAATCTCTGGTTTGGCGTATATACGCGTGAAGCATGCTGGTCATTTAGCTGAGACAGCGGTTAGGCGTACTATGTCTCTAACAGCAGCTTGATGTATCTCCCAACTACGTCTGGTCCGATTGGTCGGGTCAGAATTGCGTATCATTGACTCACTTCTGCTGCACAGTTTTTCTCAACTTGCGTGAATTTTTCATAACGACATCTCGTTAATTGTCATTTCATAATTATACTCTACAGAGACACATGGAACGTCCCCGACAACGTCGTTGTCCAAATAAGGCTACCGAGAACTTCATGAATCACAAGTCCCTGTCGCGGTAGCTTGCCAGTACTACAAACACTGAAGTGTTATACTAGGGCGAGCTTCGCACTCCACCTCATTAACTCAGGGCTGTCTTCGGTGAGAAAATCCACGTTTGATATTAACGCACATGATTCACTCAACGGCGGGTCAGGCCGAGCAACGTCCCGCAACGTCCGAGTCCCCAGTTTGAAGTGCGTGCATACCTATCACAGGCTTCCTTCATCTCAAGTATAGTGCTTCTTCCACCTACAAGGCAAACAACACCGAGTTGTCCGTATACAGTTCGTTCCGACACTGGTTCCGTGTGGGGCTACTACATCTCCCAAGACGTCTTCCGCATTTTCATTAGTGCCAGGACTTCGCAGGGCCACGAAAGAATCAGGTCTTACCTTTTCCCTCGGCAATATCCATATTCCAGCTGGGATGAACACGTACGCTAACGACGTTTACAGCTTCCATAGACATTGCGTACAATACTATACATCCCCGCCGTCTCATTCTTGCATATTCTGCATTGTTCATCCCTAGGACCGGGGATCTGCCAGGTTATGTATAGACTCTCGTAGTGATCCCCTGCTATCCGCCAGGCGTAACTTTTCTGCCAACCCAACAGGTAGACTGTCAAGGTCTACACGCTACTACTCTCAGGATATAAAAGCAAGCCGTGTTCTTACCTTCTCCTCCCATACTCAGATATAATATTTGAGATCAGATCCCACATCACCTCGCACACATAATGCGTTTCTCCGTCCTCGCCGTTATTGTTGCTTTAACAGCATCTATGTCTGTCAGTGCATGCATTGACACATACTGGCCTTGCAAGAAGTCCTCGGATTGCTGCAGTAGCATGGTTTGTGAATTCGTGAGTGTAGATTGTTAGACTGATTCAGCTCTACAACTCACTCTTTGTATTACTCATAGGGATTCTGCGAACCTTCTGGTAGAGGGGAGTAGCTGGAAGGCGGAGTCGCTGGCACGTTGCGACAATGAGTCGCACTCCTGCTTTCGCATTTATGCTGTGTTTAATGGCACAATCCGTAGTTCGTTGCTGAGTTGATTGACACTGTTGGATCTGGGTAGTGGTTGAGCAGTGCGGTATTAAAAAAGATGTATACGGTTTTGACAAGGAATGGTCTATCGTCGGGACGTTGCGGTTTACATGGGCATTGCGTAAAATACTATACATCCCCGCCGTCTCATTCTTACATATTCTGCATTGTTCATCCCTCGGACTGGGGATCTGCCAGGTTATGTATAGACTCTCGTAGTGATCCCCTGCTATCCGCTAGGCGTAACCTTTCTGCCAAAACCGACAGGCAGATTGTCAAGGTCTACACGCTACTATGCTCAGGATATAAAAGCAAGCCCCATCTTCTTACCTTGTCCTCCCATAATCAGACATAGTATTTGAGATCAGATCCCACATCACCTCGCACACATAATGCGTTTCTCCGTCCTCGCCGTTATTGTTGCTTTAACAGCATCTATGTCTGTCAGTGCATGCGTTAAAGCATACCGGCCTTGCAAGAAGTCCTCGGATTGCTGCAGTGGCATAGTCGAATTGGTTTGTGTATCTGTGAGTGTAGATTGTTAGCTTGATTCAGCTCCACGACTCACCCTTTGTATTACTCATAGGGATTCTGCGAACCTACTGATAAAAAAGAGTAGCTAGAAGGTGGAGTCACTGGCACGTTGCGACAATGAGTCATACTCCTGCTTTCGCAGTTTTGATGGCACAATCCGTAGTTTCGTTGCCGAGTTGATTGGTATGGTTGGTTCTGGGTAGTGGTTGAGCAGTGCGGTATAAATAAAGAGTATACGGTTTTGACAAGGAATGAAATACCGTCGGGACGTTGCGGTTGGAGTGAAGTTGAATGAAGTGGCATGTTGAAAGTGTGGTAGCTAAATCAATGTCGACAATTGAGGCAGCTACGTCTTCTGGTTCTGAATTCCTTGCGAAGCCAATGGACCACTGAAGAAGCAACGTGATGAAGACGTAGAACAGAAGCGCGTGACGATGATCTGCATTCCCCCCACCCCCACATATCGAGGCCTTTGCATGATAGCAATCCAGGCTTGCACTGTAAGGAGAAAGAATATGCCTGTTGCTATACATAAGCCAACTTCCGCATCGTCACCTATCGATCGAAAAAATACCATACGCACAAAAGCATCATTCCATCAAGGCGAAATCTTTTGATGGGCAGATTTTTCTGTGGAATGATGACGTGACCGCCGATGAGGTCACCGAGTCGGTGACCTCTGGCAATGCCGTTCAAGTTCTCGAAAGCTTCTTGAATTCGCCGTATCAGTGAAATCACTGATGGAGCGGAGGGCGTTTGAGGGCTTAGCGATAACAAGCACTGGTATTATTAGACGTGATGCGATGTTATGTTATATGTGCGCCATGGCCGCATCTATGTTGGTTTGGAGTAGGACGATGAGGCGATTATGCTAGCCCTCAAACAGAAGGTTTTCAAATAGAAGATTATTGTGACGGTTTAGCTTGTCGAATTCAGTTAGTAAGACAGTTGGAGCATAGGTAGGTGCGAGAGGAAGCTTTGAAGTGGGACGGCAGTCGGAAATGAATGCATCAAGGTGACTAAGGCAGTTGGCAGCGCGGCCGCAATCAATCCGCATTCGTTCAATGATTGCGAGAGCATTGGGAGGCTCCGTGCATGCATGGGTTGACGACGAAGGTCCTATATCCTCCAACCTATATGTAAATACCACAACAAAACTCAAAATCAAATATATACATACTCCCTGCCCACTACCCGAGGTTGATCACTTGGATGGTTTCCAGTGCTACACATCTCCGCCAGTCAACGCATCTCCACCAGTCCGGAAAGCAAGGGATGTCATGTGTGTTCCTTCGTCGGACCTGGCCACGAGCTTAGCGTTATATTCACGAACGTCGAGGATCAGACGTGGTCCCAGCACAAACATCTGGAACACCTGGGCGATGTTGAGAATGCCATTATACAAACTAGTTCTCCAAGTAGATGTGTTCTATATACATGATCAGGAGTGATCAGATGCAGATGCTAGTAGCAGACTCGCAGCGCACCATCATAGACGGAGAAAGTCCCCCAAGAGTGAAGCAAGCCACGAGGACAAAGCTAGCCATGCAGAACTTCAGCGAAACAAGGTAACAAGATCCAAATAATCGAGCTCACGCTAGAAAGTAGAGCGCGTGACTTCTTATTAAGATCACGAAACAGTCCTCAATGATCGATCCTCTCTGCAATTGTCGCAGGTCACGGAGGTGCTTTATAACAATCCAGACTGCAAGAAAAAGATTGAGGATCTCCCATATAGCAGTGGGTATGATCACGTCGTCATTGAGATCCGTCGCGTCTATGTCAATTCTGTAAGCACAGACATGGTAACCAGAAAGCACGGCCTCCCCTGGTATTTGTCCATGAGTCCCATGTGCTCAAGGCTGTCATCAATATTTAAAGCTTACCCCCTGAGAAACCCAAATTTGCAATTACCGCCATAACTCCGGTGGCGATCGTGGAAACCAGTAGGAGTACAGCGAGTAAGGTGGATGGAATTTTAGATTGCCCATACATGGCGTGTATCCGAGCCATCATGATGACTTACATAATATTTCAGTCGAGTCAGTATCAGTTTTGTACGGCAGGACAGCTCACCGCCCAGCATGGCATTGACGACGACAGGCTCCCATATCGCTATGAAATAAAGGGTGTTGCCTGAAAAACCCAATGTCAGATGTGCTGCTTGCATTGATGGACTCAATGCTTTAAATGAACTTACAACTGTTGCGATCATGTCTAACCATCGCGCTTTCCGAGATTGTCACTTACCCCTGTGCAGGAGTGCAGTTAGTAGTTGAATGGGAATGGGGATATCGGGCATCAGTACTGAATACTCACAACGTCAGTCACCGGGACTGGGAGAGACACTAGTAGTACATGTTGCCAGTCAGAAGAAACAATGGTGTATTTGGGGATACATACACAGTATGAGGTTGCTGATTGTGAAATATAGTTTATTAGTGCAGTGCAGTGTGAACTCGTTAGCCTCGCAAACATACAAGGAATATAGTATTCCAATGTAGCGAACCTAGCATATGTTGAAGTCAGCACAAGACGTCAACTGCGCTCATAACATAACATACACAAATATAAAGAACGGTCATGAAGGACCAGCGCTGCCTCTGTCCCGAGTCAACTGCATTATCATGTTTGCTTCTGACGTAGGACTTTGCTCACCCATATCAATTCGACCTGTTAGAGCGCTCTTAGTGAGATAGCTGCGCAGGTCATGACATCAACTTACCTCTTGTGTGAATGTTAATGCTTGAGTACTGTATACATATTAATGATCCCTCATAAAGTACATCTCTCTCACCCCAATCGTATACCACTACAGTAGCAGATGCAACTGCGAAACCACAGTCAATGATAGTGTGAAGTCAACATCGTCATGTCACTTGCTCAGAGCTCTCTACGAACCTTCAAAATAGTCAATAAAATGAGCATAACTGATGAGCGGCCACCAAGCAGGATCATTTGAGACGTAGGTCATATTGGGATGGGACGTATGGAGTTCATGAAGACATACCACCATCCAGCGCTTTTGTAATGATGAGGCTGGACGGTGGCCGTGTCTCGAACCACAATCTTCATTGATCGCAGCATGTACATACCAGAAAGGGGCCCATAGCAGTTGTCAGCAACACCCTAAGCTTGTTGATGGAGCGCTAGCGGAGATCCGATAGAAGAAATCAGAATATATTTCCAAATGGTTACAAAGCTGCGGTGGTAGAGTAGACAAAATTAAAAGCAAGGAGCAACGCCGCAGACAAAAGCGGAGCGTGGCTACACGTTCAAGTTCAACTAGCCTGGGACTCCTTCGGAATCTTCCGGTCCCCCTGCCCATAATTCTGATCCTTTCTCTCGGAATGATTAAAGGTCACAGAATAGGCTTAACCGGAATATATACAATAAGTATGACGACGAAACAATCTCGCGCATCAATCAGAAAGTAATGGCCGTCTTGCCCAACAAGTCTAAGGTAATAAGGACTACGGCTCCTCCTCCTCCTCCTCATCCTCAACATCATCCGCATCAAGTACCGACCTCCCAGTAAGATCAGCAGCATCAATCGCATTCTGCTTGTCCCCCAAGTACCAGTTCGGCATCGCAAGGGCAAGCAAAACAGGTATCACGCTCAGTATGGTGGCTGCCGTTACCATGATCTTCATCGTATCGTCGTACGCTGCAACATAACCAGAACCACAACCATAAACCGGTGAGCAGCGTCATCTACGTATACATCAAACCGAACAAACGCACCATTGATGACGCCCTCTCGCACAGGATCGCCGCGTGGATAAGACGCCGCTAACGTTATGCTCCCGTACAGCTCCGCGCGCTGCTCGTCAGTCAACCACGGCAGATACTTCGCCAAGTTGACTGGCATCGTGTTCGACCAAATCGCGCCGGCTATCAGTGCGTTTGTTTCCATCAAATTCAACGTGCCAGGAGATGCCTGAGAGCGAACATACCGCATGCGTTCCCGACTGCGCCTCCGATTTCAGTCACTAGGAGCACGACCGCCGTGATGATCGCCACGTCTGCGTGAGGCACGGATGCTTGTGCTCCTACTTGTGAGGAAACGGCGGCGAAACCACCGCCGAAACCTTGGAGGATCTGGGTCCATACAAGCTCAGCATCCGAGGCGTTGGCACCGCGCGAATGGATCATCATTGCGACACCGCTGAAGAGAATGTGTAGGTCGGGTATGTTGTGGGAGTGATGGTATGACTTACGCTAGACGAACCACGAGTCCGATGACGAGTACATACTACCGTGCAAGGCTGGGTTGGACTGCAGTACTTGATAGAGGATCAACGTACCTTGTAACGATGTAGGAAACGCATGCTGACACCCGCAATGATGCCAAAGAATGTTAGAGCAACGGATTGCGCCTGAATGAAGTACGTCGCGTTCACGAGGGACCAAGGTTTCACCACCAGGACAAATGAATACAGATACGTGAACGTGAGGTAGAACGACATCTATCACGTCGGACGATCAATTTTGCCAATGCACAATAACGTCGGTGAACAGAAACTTACAAAGTCAAAAAACCCGATCAACGCAGCACATACAACGCTTCTATTCCTCACAAACCGCGGGGCAATCACGGGCCTACTGGCGAAACACAGATCCCAGATTCCGAACACGGCAAGGAGCACGACTCCCATAACAAGCATTGCAATAATCGAGCCTACATTTCGTGCACACCAGTCAATCTCCCATGAAATCATAAATTTAAATGTAGACAACGAACCATTCTTCCAGCTCCCTTTGACAGTCTGACTAATCGTTAATGGAAGTAAGGTCAGTGAGACTGCAAACCCGAGAAGGACGAGTCCGACGAGGTCAAGCTGTTCAGCAGACCGGAGGAAGCGAGCCATCATAGATCCACTCTGGCTAGGCTGGCTTGAACTACTGCGACTGCGTGATTTTGGGGGATCGAGAAGAGCAAGCTTTTTGGCCTTGCGTTCTGCCCATAGAAGAGTGATAATGAGGGGCGCAAGGGAAATAGGGACAAGGATGGCAAACATGGCATCTATGCATCACACCATGCAATTGAGAAGATGACAAGGTAAAATAATGCCCAAGACTTACAGCCCCATCGCCAACCGATATGCTGGAGTACTGCCGAGGATATGTTTGAGCCAATGAATGCATTGATAAGGAACGGTGCAGAGACGAGGGAAACGACGAGCCCTCGCCATGCGAGCGTGGTGATGTCAGCGATGATAATCTGCGTGAGCAGTTGCAATCCGCTGAGCCGGGTAGATTAATCCCCAGAATTGTACTAGTGACATCAGCCCATGCTCACGTGTATCCACTGGAAAAACGAGTAAAAATAGAATGAGAACGCAAGAAATATTGAACATACACAGCGTACAACACAATGCCCCCAGCAATAGTACCGACATTGGGAGCAGAAGCTATCACGGTATAGCCTAGCAGTGACAGACCATGTTAATCCTGATTGCAGTCAGTTCGTACAAACGACATACCGAGAACGTAAAAAATCACTAGAAATCAACCGTCAAACAATGACAAGCGCCCAAAACACACCCTGCACTCACAAACGCCGACATAGGCAGTACTTCGCGAAGAGACATCCGCGACTTTAGCAATCACGGGTTTACCAACAGCAACTGCGTATGCTCAGTCAATAATCACCCTTGGGAGGGATGACAAGCATAAATCACCAATGAGTGACTGCGCAACGGTGATCGAACTGATGAGACTGTGCTCGCCGAAAGTTGAAGTAGCGAATGTAAGGTATGCATAAGTCGTCGAAGCATCAAGGGAGTATATATACGACGCAAGTCCAAGGCTATTAATAGCGGTCTATCAGTATCAGTCTACTCGTGCTGTACGAGGTGCAACTTGAAAGTCGTTTCTACGGCGGCGACAACACGTACCCGATGAAGAGACACCAACGGGAGTAACGCCCGTACACACGCTGTGCAGCCTCGACTTTCTTGACGCCAGCATGTGCGTCCTGCTCTGCAGCAAGGACCTCACTGTCCAGTGCAGCCCGGCAGACCGATGCATCATCGCCTGAACGATCGCCGTCATCTAGTTCATGAAGCATTGTGAGCGGAAACACATCTTTTTGGATGAAGAATCGGATTTATACCTATAGGGCTCGTCTGAGGGATAGGCAAATAGCCTGCAGACATAGCTCGTCGTTCGAAATTGGAAATTCAATATTCAATGACGAACTCGACAAGTTGTCAAGTTGAAGTTGAGGTGAGGACGTCTGCTTTTTCGGATATCCGGGACGGCAATTGGACCGGCGATAACGTATGGACTGCCCTCAATCTCACCAGCGTCTGAACCGAGCTACCAGCTAGCTAGGTTGGACCTCATGAGCTGTTTTTGCGTTGGACAAAGCTGGAAAACCAAACGGCTTACTGTTTGAACCTCCGCGTTGAGTAGTAGTAGGTGCTAGGCTGAAGCTGTAATCTCCGTTGAGACCGGATTCTCCGGTCAGAGCATTCTTTATCTGATAAGCGATTCTCACCCCATCTCTTCGTCGGTTGATTCATCGGCCAAAGATGCGATTACATGCTTGGCCCCTCCTCGGAGAAATCACGGTGTACACGTCCACTGGAGTCCAATAGTTACGTAGTTGTACGAATCTGAATCAATGGCACAAATTACACGCAGAAAAACCAGGCAAAGACAAGCACTATATGTAACATATACCTACATCAGATCCTGGCAAAATAAATTACACAACATCTGCGACACCGTGAAAATCAGATAGCGATGAGGTCTCATTGCGGAGTCCTACCAGTGGGTATATATGAAATACAAGAACAAGTTTTACGTCCTATCACGTTGAAGTTGAAATGCGCCCGATACCAGGGAATGAGTCCACCGAAACAGGGAGGACAACAATTACAAAAGATAGGGATGATTTTTTTTGGATGGCACGGAACCCTGAACGAACAGTAAGAGCCCATGCCGTCTGCCACTGAGTACTGATTCTCGGGGGGTCATCGTTCTTCATCGCTCCATATCAGATCATCCCCATCATCTTCCGGCAAACCGCAATTGCCAGTCGACCTGAAAGATGATGAAATAACATTTCGTCTGTAAATCAAATGCGTGAGGTTCTGAATACGAGAAAGAAGACACGGAAATGAGATTAGTTACATACCTTGCGAGCAAATCCTCGACGCCCGCTTGTCCCGCTTCCCAGTCTACACGTACCCAGTTATGCACGAGCTCGCCGTCGCGATACACTAGTAGTGTGGGTAGCATGTCGGTGTCGACGTCGTCCTCCTGTTCTCCCTCGTCATCGTCGTCGTCGTGATAAGGCTTCTCATCAGCCCCATCAGCATACGGATCCTCTTCATCATCATCGATAAACCGCCCAGGCATCTTATCCGACCTAGACCTCACCCGAGACGCCGTCGTCGACGACGGCGCAGCCGACGCAAACCCCAGCGCAGCAGCCCTCGCACGCACAAACTTCGTCTCAGGGTAAATCCTCGCAAGCCTCGCCAAAACTTCATCAAGCGCATAACACCGATCCAACGACTACGCACACATCAGCACCAAAACCCCAACCCACCCAAAAAGCACCCACCGACTCATACAAATGCACAACAACCCAAACACCTCTATCCTCCCTCTCAACAGCACCCACAAACCCCGCACGCCCCACCTCCCTCAAATGCCCAAATCGCCCCGCTTTCGGAAGACCCAGCACATCCCGCTTCTCACCCAGCGCAATCGCGAACTCTAGCGCATCTTTCTTATCTTCCGCTTCTTCCTCCAAGAAGGTCTTCCCCCCTAAATTCCCTCGCTCCATCTTCCGCCGAACCTCCTCCATCTCGCGCGCGCGCCGCTCAGCGTGGAGCGCAGCTGCTTCGTGTTGGTCGCGGATGACGCCTTTTACACCTGTGCGTCCGGGACCCATCCCGATTGATTCTTGGTGCGCATTGGGATCGGGTTGGTGTTGGTATTGGGCACGTCGGTGGGAGGAGGAGGATGAGGAGGAGGCGGATGCGAATGAGAGGGTTGGGGAGGGGCTGCGTGAGGGGGAGGAGGAGCGGGAGTTGGTGCCGAAGAGTTTGCCTGAGAGGACTAGGTGCTCGATGTCGGCGTCCTGGGGGGCGATGAGCGGTGAGCGTGAGTGCGCGATGAGTGTGAGCGGTGAGTGTGCGATGAGTGAGAATGCACTTACCATCTTGTCCAGTTAGATTACGCTCACTAGTACGACTGCGGCTGTAACTGTAATTAGGATGAAATGGCACAAAGGGCAATAGTACTAGTTACGAGGGCTTGAAACAAGCACTAGGCTAGTTTGCTGTGTTGGAGTGATCTCAGATCTGGATGGATTTTGATGACGTTGTCTAAGCGGTCATAACATAGCCCTCGGCAGCCCAAAATATCGCAATCTATGCATAGGGCTGAAAAAAATCACGAAAAAAATTTGTTTCATTTCCATCCTACTATGCCACAAAGACGCCTTCAAAACAAATGAGCAAAATGAGAAGAGGACGAACGAACGAATGACAAGGAAAATGAGCGTATGATGTGATGTGATGTGGTGGTATGCTACAGTCATCGAAGACCCCAAGAAAATGAAAATGAAAAACGAAAGAGACAGTCCGAGGATAAGGTGTCCAACTCCACAAACACAAAAGCAAGGATAGCGGATGAGGTGAGGAATGCGCACGGATGCTGGGCGTGCAGAAACAAGAGGGACGCGGAATGAAAGATAAAAAATGAAGGAGTGAACCAAGAAACGAGTGCTATGATATTTGTAGTATGTGGATGTTGTATGGAATGGAGGATGCATATACGGGTGTTTGATACAGTGATGGACGATGACGCAGATATACAGTGGACGCAGAGTGGGAGATAAGGAGGGTATGCATGTTGAAAGCACACAGAAGCAAATGGAATAAAAAAAGGGAAAAGGAACTAGACGAGGCTGCCAGCACCTTGATCAAGCCCTGCTCGTTTCAGATCCCGCAACGTAATATTGACGCCTCGGAAATCCTCCAGCCAGACCTGCCGTTCACCACAACGGGCCAGAATCTTGGCCCAGAACTTCAGGATTCGCGTCTTTGGGCGCTGTCCACCGCGCATTGAGTGTGATGCGCGGCTCAGGTCACGGATGTACCGTAAAGAAGGAAAGGCGTCATTGAAGAGCAATGACGAGATTTGCTCCACTAATGGAAAAAATGGCGCGTCATCTTCTACGTCGGCAGGGAAAGCAGACGCGTCATCCACAAGGCGCTTATCAATATCTCGGATGCCAATGAATTCGAGGTGTTTGTGCCCAGGAAGGAGGACGTGTGGTGCTATCCAATCTGGGTTCTGCCAGTTCCACTCTGCGTCCGCAGAACAAATGAACTCTTTGAGGTTGGGGCACCACTCTGCTAGTGGGATTTGTTGCACGGGGCGAGGACGAAGTGAGAGGTTGTGCTCGACGACGAGTGAAGAAGAGTGACCCAGTTCCAGCTGGTGTAGCTTTTTGCCATGCGCGGCAAAGAAATAAGCAAACCCGGGGCCTGCGTAGCCAAAATCTGAAGAGACTACGGACACATTTCGCAGATTTGGCATGTCCCATGCCGCAAGTACGGCGAATGTTGTGTTATCGAGGGTCAGCTTTAGGGACTGAAGTACAGGAAGGGAAACGATGGGGGATTTGGACGCTAAGAGGTGGCCAGAAACAAGGGGTATACTGGATGAAGAAAGTTCTAGGTATTCCAGGTTAGCGGCAGTACGCCGGAGGAGTGGCGATACATGTTTTGGGAAGGGGTCATCGCTGTAGTTGGTGAGAGAGAGCCTCCGGAGTTTGGTATTCGAACTGAGAACAGAAACCATCTGCTCCGGAGAACAGCGCACATCGATGAACTCTGAATAGCGCGTACATCTGACTGAGTGATGATCGGAGTAGATGACGAGATGTGGGGCGTAATCGAGAATGGTACGGATATCGTCTGTAGCGCACCGCCTAAGGACGGGTGTTTCCATGTGTAATCGGCGGATGTAGTGGCCACTTGAGGGTTTGCCCTCTATAAATTGGGTGAGCAGGGTGAGTGCGAGGGCTTTTGCCTGACTGGCTCGACTAATCCAGACAAACTCGTAAAGGTACTCTTGGAGGTATTTATTCCACGCTTTGCTGACAAGCGACAGGTCTCGCTTAATCTTCATGGCAGCGTGGTACTCTGCGACTTCACATGGGGTTTCTAGGAATGATAGACCCAGGGATATGTCGAGGGGGTCTGAATTCATAGTTGTTGCTTCCCGCAAAATCATGCGCCATAATTCCGTTGGTAGATACGGGAGGTCAAGTGCTGGAGAATGAATGAAAGATGTGCGGGGAATGTTACAGAGTCTGTTTCGCCTGTAAGAAGATATGTTAGATTGTGTATAAGATGAATGAACTGCACAGATGGTTGATCGAAGTCACCGAGGGATGGAGCCTCGTGGAGTTCGGGGATGTACGAGAAGGTGAAACACTTACGGTTTCGTATGGACCTTGGATGACAGGGCTGTCAATAGAGAGCGGATGTGACGGACAATGTGTGGATTGTCCAGAAAGCGCATGATCTGAGCAGAGAGAGGGATGATAATGAAAGGGAGGATGTGGCTCGCTGTCGATGAAGTAGTAAGGAACTAAGTAGCCAGCGTCTATATATGCCGGAGCCCTGCCCCATTGATATTTCGCACGCTCGATTCGATCTATACTGTTCCTGCAACTTGGCTCAGAGATAAGATGCTGTACTTATATCCGTATTCTTGGACCAAGGGACATGATCCTAATATACGTTCTAGTCTTTATTACACCTTCTGACTGTCCTTTCGACAGCTCAGAGACAGACGGTGACCGACTACTGAGGTGCCCGCTTGTCGCAAAATAATTCAAGGGTTCACCCTCGGACGCAATACAGAAAACGCCGTACGACTTTGAACCTACGGCAGGTCGCATAAATCGTATAGGCACCGCGGTGAAGGTTTGGTCTACAAAATGAAAATGCATATCTAAAGGTAACCACATGGGTCCTATATCATTATTAGAGCTTGGCAAGGGCTGAGCCACCCTGCCAGCGAGCAGTAAAAATGGTAGTGGAACGCTCCCTGGTCTAGGAACGAGCTGGCGAATGCCGTCGAAATTCTCCCGTGTTCTACTTTTTTTTTACCTTCGCGACCTGGATGTCAAACAAGGTTATGACCGTCAACGAACACACCTGGTCATAGCGAATCGGAACTTCCGTTGTGCATTCTTCCGATAAGTGCCTCGCGCACGTTAACTAGTACTATTCGGATGCGGTACGACGGTGGTGGCGCGGGTAGCCCCAGTGTCCCAGAGCGAATCCGGATGAGTCTATGCCCCCATGCTCCACCGAACGCTGAACCTCGGTCATCTTTGGAACTAGCTCCTCCAATTTCAATTTAAAATCTTATCAAGGAGTAAAGGCGAGATTATTAGGCGAACCGCGAAACTTATCCGTTTGAACGGAGAGGTCCTAGAATATTCTTCGAGAATTTGCGCCCACAAGAAGAATACCCTTCACCCGACTTGAAAACCTGCAACTCAGGATGAATATCGGTTGTGGATTACCCGTCGCCGACTATCGGCCATGAATATTTTACTTTAAAGTTTGTTTAACGTGATCAACTAAGTACAATAGAAGCTTTATAAGTCGTGCTTATGCGAACCCCCTTGGGATCATGCTTAGTGGCCACGGCTGCGTCCACGGTCCAGTGCGTCTGACGAGCATCGACCAATCCAAGGCCTAAGTAGTCGTCCGTAGGTTACCAATCCTCTATTATTCAACACTGGCGGCCGCACTCACTTCAACCCTAATTCTGTGGAGCTCCTGCATTTACGTTGATCTGCGAGGGTTTCCCGGGGACCAGTCTCCATGATGGAGACAACTCGGTTCCTGCAGATAAACCATCTCAAAATAGTACGAACAGTTAATTGAATGTCGGCAAGGTGCGTCGACAGTCGATCTGCATCTGTGGAGGAAGCCTGTCGACCCAGTATTAACTGTCACGGCGACTTGGTAAGTAATAAGTATTTTCGTGATCGTTCTCGTATTCACTAACATGGTTACATTGTGCATACTAGGGTTGTGCCAGTGGCGAGGTTAATCGAAGCAGAAATTTTTCAAACGTTTGGTGATTTTCATGCGCACGCAAGTTGCCATCCGATCGAAGTCGTTCCTTTTCGTGAGATCGGTTGGCCCCTGGACGCAGCTTTCCGTGCGTGTAAAATAATCCGCGGCGGAAAAACGTTTCACTCGTGCTAGAGTCTTAACGTTGATTCGCACTGCTCATCGCCCGACCGCAAATGTGATGCGATATAAAGCAGTGTCGAGTACGAACCGGGTACAGTCACAGAAGATAATCGTCGGATTACAATATTCGTATCGGTTATCGGTTAATATTGTAGTATTGCGAGTTGTTCCACTCCTTTTCCTTTTCAGTTCGTCCTTGGATGCCAAAAGAGACTGGTTGTTAATTGTAGGACTTTGGTACTCGGAGTTGCGATTGTAAGGGTCCAATATACCATGAGACGAAACCTGTGCCCGAGTAGTGTTGGCAGCTGTTGGCAGTCGCAAGTGAGGCAATCGACGAGGCGAGAAAGCCTCGGGAGTCCGCACCGAACCATTGATATTGGTAATAGCGTTACTTGGATGATGGTCCCAAGGTGTGGTGAAGCCCGTGGGTTACTAATGTTGATCGCGAAGAGTCGGGCTGTCACTGGTCGCGATGAAAGACACCGTTCATCAAAGGTCAAAAGGAAAAACGTGAAGCGCCAAACCTGCACAAAAAGGGGGTGCGTACTGTAACACGTGGGTGGTGGAGACTCTCCACGCTTTCTCCACCCACAAGTGCATCCGCGCCCGGGGCCGCGATGCGAACCAGGGTTGGTGTGGGAAGGTATGCGGCCTAGGAGGTCCTGCCGTCCTAGATGTTTGAACACTCTTGCCCGTGGGTAATATGACCCGGGTCGATGGTCGATGGTCGATGGTCCACGTCGTAGGATTCGTCACTCATACCCCATCAAAGGCTAGCCAAGCCTTTCACTAATCGCTAAGTACTACCATGGGGGTGTTCTCAGCGACGGTTAAAGACGCATGAATCTTGCCCCACAGCAAGCAAGGTAACGTCCTGTAAGTTAGTAACTGAAACACCTGGTAACACCGGATGTTAAGAGGCTCCAGGAGACATGGCGAAGGAACAGCAAGTTTAGGTTTACGACCAAGGATGTGGCGGTGTTAAATAGAGTGGGAATACCAGCTAAATCCAGGCACCATCAAAACATATGCACTAAGTACTGTACTAAGCAACCGGTCATGGCAAATGGCCATAACATCCTTGATCACTATCCAAGCAGAGGCTGCGTCTTTTCTTTTCGTCTCTGAGACTGGACCGCCTAGTGAACACGCCTAACAAACCCAATTGGTTTGTACTCCGATGTGCATGGTTCTCAAACGCACTTAATCATCAGCCAGAATCACTTTGGCGCATATATCCGCTGCGAACACCGCGGTGGATCATTGTACCGTCCATCAATTCGTCATACTAGTTGCGTCTTCAATGGCATGCATGACAACTGACATAGTGCGCCATCTCCCAAAGCCGCACTAACCCTCAGATCCATTACGCAAAAGGTTTGGTCTCCCATCAGCACTAGTCAGCGGCGCACTGCACCGGCCAAGGTTGAAGCGCTCATCTATAAAAGTATGAGCTGCTCCACTTCGCGTTTACAGCCCTTCATCTCCCCAGCTTCCTCTCTTCCACTAAGTTACTGTATTGCGCTTATAAACTATTAGACAATGCTCGACTTGTCATTTGAATTCAAGGCCTTGGGAGCATTGGTCGCTCTCGTTCTGGCGGGCGGTTTTCTTCGCACTAAGATACGATCAAAATCACGCTTGCCTCTTCCTCCTGGGCCTCCTGGACATTGGCTGTTCGGAAACGCGCTACCAAGAGCCAAGTGAGCACATAAAATATAATACTCTCTGAGTATTTGGATTCTAACAGTAAAACGCATGACAGCCAATCTCAGCAGTTTGCTGAATGGATTAATACCTATGGACCCATCATCTCACTCCGGGTCGGGCCCAAAGTCATGGTCATCATCGGCAGACATCAGGTAAGTCGATCCCAATACTCGTCGCTGAGTATATACTCACTTGCACAGGAATCTGTTGATATAATGGAGAAAGAAGGTGGTCTGTTAGCAGACCGCCCCCGTGCAGTTGCAGCAGGAGAGATCCTGTCTCGCGGGCTACGAATGATCCTTGCACCTGCCGGAGAGCAGTTCCGGAGACTTCGCAGGTTGTGTAATATCTTCTCATGGCGGCCTGTTTTGCTAATATCATATATCATCCAGGGCCGCACACACTCACCTTCAAGCGAAGGCCGCAGAATCCTATGCCCCTATCCAGATGGACGCAGCTCGTGATGTCATCCTTGACATCCTTAATAACCCTAAAGGACACCAAGCAGCGGCGAATCGGTGTGTTGTACTTTATGGCTTATTTAATAACCACTTATAGTACGCATTCAACTCAAGCTATGCTGCTTCTGTCATCTTGCGCGTCACGTATGGCAAGTCCACGCCCACCGCCACAGATGCTCCCGAGATCATCGTCATCCAAAAAATGCTCAAGCGCTTCCAGATGCTCATGCGACCTGGCGCGTTACTCATAGAGCGCTTGCCAATACTCAAATACGTCCCGGGATACACAACCGAGTTGGAGGAATGGAGAAGGGAAGAGAGTCAGCTCTTCCATGACCAACTTGATCGTGTCTCGAAAGAATTGGTCGGTTTTCTTTCATATGCTTTTTTTTGCCTGTACACCGCCTGAACTAGTTCACAGGCGACCGGTAAAGCTGGCCCCTCATTTGCGCGATACCTTCTTGAGAACCAGTCTTCGCACAAGCTCTCAGACCAAGAGATGGCCTATCTCGCTGGATCACTCTTTGGCGCCGGCTCAGACACGACTGCTGTCGCGATTATGGTTGTCGTCATGGCTTCTGCGTGCTATCCCAAGGCGCAGGAGAAAGTACAAGAGGAACTAGATACCGTCATCGGTCGTGACAGGGGTAAGTCGACCTGTGAACTTATCAGAGCGAACGAACCATTCTCATCCCCGGTTGTCATAGCTCCCACATTCGACGACTACAGTTCCCTCCCGCAGATCGAGGCGTTCATGCTCGAGTGTCTTCGCTGGAGGCCCGTAACAACTCTCGGATTCGCCCACCGTGCGCTGACCGATATCGTATACGTACGTTTTCCCAGCTCTGCCGTGATCCCTTGTTTTAATTGCTGGTTTGAGCAGAAAGACACGTGTATACCACAGGGCGCTATCGTCTTTGGCAACCACTGGTACCGAATTATATGCATTCTAGGCGAGATATGTGTGTTGATCACCCTTTGACAGGGCTATCTCGCGCGACCCAAGCGTCTACCCCAACCCTGACAAGTTCGATCCTGAGAGGTGGCTCAACAGTGACGGCAAGATCCGGGAAGACCTCAAGTTCCCTTCATTCGGTTTTGGACGCAGGTAAGCCCTTGCTTTTGAACTGCGCTGTGAGAACCCCTGCTGAAGAACACACGCACGTGCAGAATCTGCCCCGGTCAGCATATTGCGAATCGTTCGGTGTTCATCAATGCTGCGCTCCTCTTGTGGTCGTTCAAGATCACACAGGACCCGGAGAACCCGATTGATCAATCGGGCTTTGTGGATGGTGTGATTGCGCACCCCAAACCGTTTGCTGCGCGCTTCCAGCCGCGCTTTGGGGATGAGGCATCGTTGAGGACCGTGATGGCGAAGTATGGAGATGGGTTGTAGGATCTTGAGCATGAAGTAGTGATGTGTATGAGTTTGTGATGTGGTAATATTTTTGTGCTGAGGGCTGGTATTTTTGCACAGGCGTCCCTAAATGCTCTTTGGACTAATATTAATGCATTCCTTCTTTATATCTGCATTTAGGCTCAGTTCAAGACGATGTGGCAAAACTAGGTGAGGCTGGTGGAGTTGACATTGAGAAATTTGGCTTTTGATTGAGTTCAACGAAACGTTTCGATGTCCGAGTTGAGACTGGTGGTCTATTAGTTCAAAGACTGGTTCGAGCTCGAGACGCGTCGCGGAAACTGATGATTTAATATTTCTGATTCTCAGCTCGCAATCATAGAGAAATCCCACACTTGGCACAAGCACTAATTCATTGGTCATAAGGCGTCGACCCTCGTGTGTTTCCCAAATGACCACACTTCGTTTGTCACAAATATGTGAAGACTACATGAGCAATGCGAGTATCGTTCATGTGACCTCGTGTTCTTTGGATATCTTTGCCAGCTCGTCTCTTGCTGTCTTGTACATGATCAGATTGAACGCTTCGGCGTTCCGAGCACTGTAACACCAAGGGTCGGTGTGTGAAAGTGTAAATAACAAGAAGACACACTCATCAAAGTCAGCTTCCACGGATGAACCAGGGGCCGCTAGGGCCACCTTCTCATAATCTTTTCCATAGTCCGAGGTCCACTGCAGGTACAATCAAATATCCGACAGCCAGAAAACTACACGTCACTCACCTTGGAAAACAACCTCGACTTCCATGCGCTCTGTGGTGTATTTGCGTTACGGCCCGGATCCGTAAAGAGGATGTATTCGTACAACGTCTGGACCTTCATCCAAGTCCATGCAGCCTGTGGCACCCCAAGCTCCTCTGTCCGACACGCACGACAAGCAGCTAGGTTGGAAAAGAGCCTCGTGAACGCTTTGGCTAGGGAGTGGATTTGCACGGGGTCGAAGTTACACTCCAGCCATGAAGGACCAAACTCGATCATTTGGATCGAGGGAGATGGGAGGCTGAGGTTTCCTTCCGAAATGTTCTCCTCGCACGCGTCCACAGCCTGCATGCATGTATCGACGCTGGCTTTCGTAGATGCATCGAGACAAAGCCCCAGCGCTTTCAAGCGGCGACAATATCGCGCATAGTGCACCAGGGACGCGATGCTGGCGGGAGGTTTGTGGGCCCAGACAACACGCTGGACGATTGACGACAGGTATAGTAGCCGCACAGAGCACCATGTCTGCGCGATGCGTAGATGGTCTTCGTCTGTGAGATAGAGTGGGACACCGAGACAGGCCGAGAAGATCTCGAGATTCTGGAACTGCAGGGCAGGCTCGATGGCGTGTATGTCTAGTATGAATTGGTGAGTGTTGATTCCCGACTCAGCATCCCATTGGGCAAGGTCGTTGCTTGAGAGCACGGAAGTCATTATAATCTTCTGTAACGACTCCTTGGACACAGCTGCAACGACCCCTAAGAGCACCAGTGCAACATCGGCATTGGTGTAAAGACCGTGCATCCGTAGAATTGCGGATTGGATGGTGCGATTGGCTGGGAGTGCGGAGAATATACGGCTGATGACATCGGGAGAGCCGTCAAACGTGACGTTCTTCAGCGAGCTGAATGTCTCTGGCGAAAAGGAGGAGAGGCGGGGAACCCCCTCGAAAGGTCTCTCGCAAGTCTGAATGGTCAAGTCCTCCAGCTTGCAAAGCTGTGATGTTAGATCGAGGACTTGTGGCAAAGAAACGGCAGTTATGTAGAATGATGCATGTGTCAAGCTTTGAAGACATGCCATATCTAGATGATCTTGACCCGGGGGCTTAGTAAGTGATAATAACGGTAGTGCTTCGTGCAAATCAACTGCAGAGAAATGTACGAGCTTGGGCGCACACCGGAAAATAGTCATATAAACCGACTTGATGAGGTTACCAAGGTCTAGGGGGCGATCGAAAACATATAGATTTTCGTCAAAAGAGAGCGAGATGTCGGTCAATTCTGGTGTGATAAGAGCTGGGAGAAGACGAAGGCCAGCCTCGGATGATATATGAAGGCGTAGGACTTCTATGTGAGGAGTTAAGAAGATATTGTATTCAACAATGCCGTTTATTAAATTGCGAGGGATAGTCTCGCGTGGCTCTGAAAAGGATAGAGTGCGCACGCGGCTGGATATTGAGATATAACGCTGGCGCTCTGGCGACTTCAAGTCCCCAAGAATCTACAGGAAAATCAGTAAAATCAATGTGGCTGGTAATGGGCCGACGAGATGACCTTTGAAAGTCGAGCTTTATCACCGTGCTCTTCGTAAATCTCGAGAGGAAGCAGCTGAAGAAGCGGGAGCAGGCTGTCGATATTTCTCCAAAGGAAATCCAATGCAGGATCTCGGAAGGTCTTGCAGACCTGAGAAACCCTAGCTATGTCCTTGACGCCCTGGCGAAGGTTGGGTCCCTCGTCATTGTACACCTCGCGAAGAATGTGGGTGAGCAGCTCGTTGATTGCGAGGGCACGATGCATTCGGGTACATGACAGTGCATGTTGATCTGAACGTTTAAATCCTCAAAGTGCGATTCGGATTCGATTTCAGGTTGAAATGATGTTCCACTTGACTGACAGGTCATGCCAAGCACCACGTGCACATGGAAACCAAGCAAGTGAAACGATCGCACTACTGAAACCACAAAGACACCGTGGTTGGTTATAAAGGTACACACATGGCGTTGGGAGACCGTTGAACATATATAGTCAAGTGGAGGGCTGCAGAATTTCGACACATCTAACAGAACTCGGAATTTGGGGGGAATTGAATTGGCTTGTGATCCTAACAAGCGTCAACAAACATCTTGCTACCCCGGGCCCGCGTTCAATATTACCCCAAGTAACAAGTTTCACTTTCACATATAAAATTGTTTTACAAACAAGTGGAATACAATACAGCGCGATCGGAAACCGAGGCAAGTTGGACTTCAACAAGCCGACGGTCAAGCCTGAGGAACGTGAGGCGAACGCGCTGAACAAACAGACTGCGCTGTATTCTGGATTGACAACGAGGACGCACACGCATGGCGCATAGAAATTTCTAGATACAATGCGATAATTTGAAAGTATCCATCACATTACCTCAACATGGAGTCTTCCGCCTCTCGAGTGCATATGGTTGCACATCACTGAAATACTCGTGTACAGTACCTACACATGCTATACATCACTGTTGGCAGTTAATTCGTATGTGCGCTCGTGGAATACGATTGCAGTCATGACAGTTTCTTCGTCAGAATTGACTAGAACCTGCGCGTTATATGCTCGAATGTCAAGGATGAGGCGTGGTCCCAGTACAAACAACTGCACAGTCGAAAGAACTGGAATAACACCACCATAAATTTGAACTCCCACAGAAGAGATGTTCTGTAGGAATGATGAGCGTTCAAATCTGAGTGTCAACCGCAAATTATGCGTACCCACAGCTTTGGGGACAGTTCGCTGAATGTGAAGCAAGAAAAAAGAACAAAGCTAGCAGAGGAATATCAGCGGAAAAATATGATTATATTCAAATCATAAACTTACGCTGCAAAGTAAAACACGTGTGTCTTGATCAACACCGTGAAACAGTCTTTGACATTCCATCTTGTCGATTGTTGTCGCATTTCATGGAAGTGTTTTATGACAATCCAGACGGCAAGACTCAAGGTGAGGACCTCCCATATGAGTCCAGTAACGAGTACCCAGTCAACGTTAATGAGAAATGGGACATTTTCTCCTGAGTGGGTGTACCCGCACTGATACATGCCAGACAGGACATACTCCTCTGGAATTCCCATGAGACTCGTACACTTAAAAACTTTCATCCGTGTAGCTTACCTCCTCGAGTAAGTATAGCCACTTACTACTGTGAGAATCACTCCGGTTGCGATCGTGAGAGCCAGGAAGACCACAATGAGAAAGATGAGCATCTTCCTGGATCCCAGATACATCGCATGTAACCGAATGATCATGACAACTTGCATGATATTTCAGTCAAATCAAAGTCACTGCAGCCGAGGAGCTCACCGCCCAGTATGACAATTACGACGGCAGGCATACAGTTTTGCATGACCCAAAGGATAGTGCCTGAAAAAAACAGTTACTGGCGAGCCTCGGAGATGCTTCAAACAAGCTCACAGCTGTTGTAGTCATTATGTTGAACTAACAAGTCGGTCAAGAATATTACTCACCCCTACATAGAAGTACAGTTAAGTTCGGAAGGAAAAACTTGATGCGGAAGACCCACTGTATCTGTCACCCGAACTGACAGGATATTCCCTGCATTTCGCTGGTCAGAAACAACAGACGCAGTGTATGTGAAAAGACATACACAGTATGCTGGTGCTGCTCGTGAGAGATGGCTTGTTAACACAGTGCCAACTTGTTAGTCCCGAAAACATACCCGCAGTATATTACTCCAAAGAAGCGTACCTAGAACATTTTATGTATAGTCAGCACAGCTTCGGATATAAGATAAGGTGCGCACACTGAGATATAGAACCGTGACGAGTGACCAGCGTTGCGACTGCCCCAAATGTGGATTACAACACCCCTTGCAATATGGGATTCTGCTTACCCAGATCAGTTCGAACTATGAACCCGCTGTCAGTGAGATGGTCGCTCAGGTAATAGCATCAACCTACCTCTTGCCCAGATGTCAGTACTGGAGAACACGATAATGGCATCGGCAATTCCGTCAAGATGAGTATCATGTGGCTTACCCCAATCGTATGCCACCATAACAGATGGTGCAACTGCGAAACCAAAATCAATGATTGAGTGAGAACTTAATCATCCAACTTCTTTCCACGAACCTATAAAATAACTGTAAACAAGCGAATAGTTGATTACCGGCCACCAACTGGGATCATTCGAGATTTGAGTCATATTCAAGGGATCAGTGGTAGCGAAGTCGGTGGACTAGAATCAAAGCTTCTTACTGACTTTGGCTGCTAAGTATGTAGATGTCAAGCAGGGTCACGTAGAATATCCGCACAGGTTCTCGACCACCTGTCAAACTCGTAATTGTTTCTAAGGCCATTCTTCACACCATCAGTTCAGGCCACCCTGAGGCTGAGCGCTCGACGTGGCGTAATAGGGAGTGGCGCCGTCCGATGACACATGCTAGCTATACTATCAGATTGAAGATAAAACTTAATGATTAGACTCACGGCGTGATGCAAAAGTGTCTAGGATTCCGACATGTGTAGCTTGATGCGTCAATATTTCCAGTGCTCACGTTAGAGTCTAAGACATTCGCTAGGGTCTCCGTGCTAGGTGATGACCGCTCGTGATCAATCATCCTATGACCGCAACTGACCGTACCCTCTCGCTATGCCTCTCCATTCTCTTCATATCTTTGAAGTTCCACAGACGAAGTGCCTTGTCGTACGTGCCAGTCACGATGTGCCGTCTATCAGAGAAGATTGCGACTGCTGATAGTAATTTCTTCCCCCCTGACTGAACTTGGGCTATGCTGTGTCTTCTGCCATTCTGATGGACGGCGTTGAGGACCGCACTCGGTAATGAGCTTGCTGTAGAGGCGTGCAAGCTGCCGATGTGCCTGTACCTCTCTGTACCTGAGCGTTTTGATGCTACATCACAGCGTCAACCTGTTCCTGTTCCTGTATTATTAGAAGTTCATCAACAAGCAAGGTTGTTTGGGTACAAACCTCCATTGACCTGGTTAAGCCGGGCTACTAAGAAACTCATCAGTAGCGCACATTGTATGGATGTTTTTTATCGTCGGTGTCGGCGGCATATGGTTTCTTGCGATAGGACATGCCAACATGGACGAACTTCATCGCAGAAACCCAGCTTACGCCCACCAGAGGATACCTTGTACCGGTGAGTTGGACAGTCGGCTTGCATCTTGCATGTCTCCTGTTATGCAAGATCGACAATTTGGCTGCTTGAAACAAATACATGGGCAACTCATTCGAGGACCTTCACGAGGAAAATTAAATAATTTGATTCCCAACCATCGACTACCCAACCATCGGAATCTGAGGCAGCCGTGGGGACGGACATCATAACTGTCCAAAGCGTCAGAGCTGCGTTACTTGCTGCAAGAATGCTACTTACGAGTAGTTCGTACCTCCAGTGGCAGTGTGCACCGCCAAAATGGAGTTCTCAGTATGACTGCAACATTGTTTGGCTTTCTTTGCCGCCTAGCTGCCGCGAGGCAGCGGCGTGGCTTGGCAAAAATAGAGCTTACAACTATTAGCACCGCCTCATGAAATCCTGTCATACACACAAGAACCCACCGACATTGTTAGTTTGCTACCAGAGAGGACCAAGCAGAAAAGCAGCGAGTACTGTACAACTGTTCCTCTCATTTTTCTACCATGACCAATGTCAGCCCAGAAAATATACGGACGGTTTACCCTAGTGAGCATGATGACTTCTGGATCCCTTGCGACACCGACCGTTGAGGAAGCTATGGCTTCTGACAGAATAGGGCCTAGTAGGCCGTCCACAGAAGAAGCTCCACCCCCACCGCAACCCAAACGACCAACTCAGAAATCGCTCTGCGCCCACTACGACCATTATGTGGGAAGTACTTGATTGCTTTGTCATGATGGACTGCTGTGTAACAAGAACATCTCAAAAACACGATGACGAAATCACGAACGGTTCAAATTTACGTTCTTTGATCTTTTGCGGTGTTCAAGTGTTCCGCCCGTGCAAACCAATTTTATTTATGTACGCTGCTCCACATCTTTATGCGAATCAGTTTGCCTGATTAAGCACAGCCGTGTTCCAATCCACGTCCCTACGCTCGAGATATGTACTTGGAGGGAGGTATTGCTAGCCTGGGTAGGTGGATCTCCCCTACTATTTCTAACGGCTGACTTTTCTGGTCTGGCATCATGCCGACGCAATGAACCATTGTTGATCTTATGGATGACACTATTATTAGAAGGGAAATCGATCATATGAGATCTATGGCGGCCTGACTTAGTACTAGAACCCTGTGGTGCTGATTACTTTTGCATCACCCCCATTTTATTCAAGGCCCGCTACATCACTTTGAACAGCATATCTATTGACAGGAACACCCTCGATCTCATTTTGGTCATCTAAGCATTGGATGGCGATGGTATATCTAGCACGAATATCATCCTTGTATGTCCACCAAGTTCCCCGCTCCCTCACATCCTTCCTCTGACAGTATGACCCTAGTCTCAGACGACCCTAGTTATTGGCCATTCATCAACGCTTGGCGTATTAGCAGCTATTTTTCAGGTTCGTGAAGAGCAGTCAGATTTCGGCGCTGATTTCTCGATCTGACCTTGACTGCGGTGTCCCAGTTGCCGCCTTGGTTGGATTGGCGTATGATTGGGGTGAGCATCATAACATTAGAGAATTGCTGATTTCCTACAAGTATTTCCAGCCCTTACGTTCGGACAAGAGGTATGTTGATGCTATGACCAGAGCAGCCATCTCACTAAGATTTGTTTGTAGGTCGAACTGGTCTGGGTGAGCACAGTTCCACGTCAGAAGAACAATATTGATTTGCGACAGAGGCAACGTTGGTCCCCGATGACCGTTCTCTATCTGAGTGTATGTAGCTTGCCTGTTGTGAAGTTGTGCTGACTTGACAATATCCTAGTTGCGCTATCTTGGAATTTTTTATACTGTGTATGTTCAGAAGGCTTGACAATTGGTGTTGTGCTAATCAGCCATCTCTCACACTCAGCCTGAACATACTGGGTATGTCTTCTCGCATTCACAGTGTTTGTTTTTTCTCACCAGTGGCATACAGACAATGTTCCGACGATTTTGTTGACAGATCCAGTGAGTCTTCTGCACCGATGCCTGCTATTCCCATTCAATTAATCGCGACACCCTGTAGGGGTGAGTGTCATTCTTGACCAGCCTCTTCGTTTCCTATCATGATTGCTACAGATGTGAGTCTGTTTGTAGTGTGTGATCCACCCAAGGCCCATCACTCATCGGATTTCTCAGGCCGGATTCTGTACATCGTATATAGTTGGACGAGTGTTGTGGCATTTCTAATGGTGTGTTGTGAGTTGTCCAGTTACAAAACCTATGCTATTGACTTGACCGAAACATGTTGCAGTCATCATGATCACTCGGTTATATGCCATGTATCAACGATCCAGAAGGATCCTGATATTTCTCGTCGTCGTGTGCTTGGCTGTCAACATTTTTGACGGAGTGGCCATGGCGATGTTGACGAGGGTTATTTCAGGGGGTACACTTCATTGTTAATGAAAACCGTGCATGGCACTCATTGATGAATACCAGAGGAACTCATTCTCTCTGGCTCCTATGTGTGCACGATTAGCTATGCAGACAATTTCTCACTTCTGAATTCCATTGCTTGGATACTTGGCGCTGTCTGGGAGGTCCTCGCACTGTGTCTCTCAGTCTGGATTGCTGTAAAACACTTCCGTGAACTGCGACAATATTCGACAGGGAGCATTATCAGCGACTGTTTCACGGTGTTGATAAAATCCCATGTGCTTTACTTTGCGAGGTGAGCTCATATTGTGAATATGGTTCCATTTTCCGCTGAATGATTGAACGTGCCAGCTATATTGCTGTGTCTTGCTTCAACCTCATTGTTAACTTTTCTCCAACGATCTTAGCGGTATGGCAATCCTTTGCTGACCTCTGCATGCGACCGCCGTTCATCATTTCTATAGGACCAATTTTCCCTGGACACTCAGATTCTTCTTGGTTTTGGTCAGATTTTGGAAGCCATACTGTCCTTTGTGCTGGGACCACGCCTCATCCTAAGCATTCGAGAATTTAATGCTCGGCTCGTGGCCGACTCTGATGCAGCAACCGCCATGACCTCAATCGCTTTCCAGGAGCGCGTGCATATATCAACTGGCAGTGGCGTGTAGCGTGGGAGATGCTCGATGAAGTTAACGGTAGTCTGGTGCTCTGCAGGGAGCAGGAGAATCTGCTTTTTCTTCTTGATTTTCAAGTTTCGTCGTGGTACTTATTTATTTGGTGTTGCGAAGTCGATTTCAAGGAGATATAGGTCTTGGCAAATATTTCGTCGTAACGTGTATCTAGGTTATTCGTTCCGAAGAACGTTGAAAGAGACACGACGAGGTGTCAAGTCAGACTAATCATTATGGAGTACGTAGAAGGAATCAACGTGTCATAAATATTAATCTTTGGGTCTAATATTGGTGACGCGCATGGGGAGGTTGAACGTTGACAGATGCAGGCACGGGTGATGAAAGCGTGCTTGCGTCGTTGTAGACTGTGCGAAAGGTTGTGAAAAGAGATAGTAAGACAAGTGAGGGTAGGGAAGGGAAGACGTACTGAGCAATCCTCTCCTTATAATCAGCCTTTGCGATTGTCATGAAATCTTAGCATGTGTCGTGGTCACAGATTGGGGCCAGTCATTTGGGCCTCTGGCAACAGTGATACCGCGTGCAATCTTGTTGAGAAGGTCCAGAGGTGGAATCGATAAGGACAGGATAAGATCAGAAGGTTCCACTCTATGCTAGGGTTATCAACAAGTCCTCATAAAAACAATTCTAGGTATGGGTATAAACAATCCAACGGTCAAGGGGTGAGTATGTGGGTATATTGTAAGGTACGGTCAACATTGTGAATGGGAGCTGTTCGTTGATAACAGTTGAAATGGACATACTCTACAATATCTCTAGTGTCCTGACGTCCATCATGCTGCGAACAGAAGCCATGTCTGTGACCTGTGCGATGATATTGCAATCTGACGCGATTCTCTTGTATTCTCCACCGGGTTGCTGAGCTAGCAACAATGCACTGAAAGGTTGTCCAAGGCGGACAATCAATTGTAACGCTTGCGAGTGAGATTCCGAATCAACCGCCTTTCCTCCGCGAAGCGCATCGAAAAAGGATCCGAAAGGCTGTCCAAGGCGAGGAAACAATCGCGCTGCTCGCGACCGAGACCCGCCGGGGAAATTGTATAAGGAAGACCCGGCCATGGACCAATCGGCCACGCTCTGTACATCATTTGCAGAGTCAGGCAGGCCAAGCAAATAACGGCTCCATGGACGGACAAGCAACAATGTCTGCTTGGTGTCCATTGCCCTGGAGAATTGACTCGGCCTATCTTCCGTGGTGATCAGCAGGTCGTTGAGACCGTCTGCCTTGAGTGTATATGTGAAAGATGTTTCTTGGCCTTGACCACGCCTTCGTCTGACTGCTGTGACACGGAATGCGATGCAAGGGAGATGTAGTCTGCAGTTTGCAAACCGAGGAGCGCTCTGCTTGTCAAACAGAGTATAAAATTCCAACGCCAACTCCACGGTCACGGAGTTTCGTAGGAAGGAAACTGAGTCCTGCATCTCATCTTCAGACAAAGATGGTAATATGGATGGCGGAGCTTTGTATGACGTGATGTCCGCTGGCAGGCAGGTATTGAACTCGGAGGGTTTGCCAACCCAGTCGAGCGCAGTGATGTCACCCGAGCGAGCCACAATCTCCTGCAAAAGCCGCCCAAGTGCATTGTGCTTCTTCTCGCCATAAATGGCAGGTAGGTGAACGCCGAAGATACCGAACAATGAGTATGCGATATCCTCCTGCAATGTGGTGACACGTGTCGACGCCCATTGAAGTTTCTCTCGGGCACCTCTCATACCTGGATAGAAGGTGACGAGGGCACTTGGGTCTATGCCCGTTGAGCGGACCAACTCCCGCATGATCACGACAGACTCCTTGTGGTTGGGAGAGTGATCATTGAGATATGGGGTCCAATCCTTCTGATAAAAGCGGATAACTTTGGGAGCTAGGAATTCTCCAACAGTCCATCCTCGCCTGATCCATTCGCTCTTGGATAGAGCGCCATACTTTGACGAAGGGCGAACATCTGCGAGGTAGACGATCGTCAGTGCTGAGTGGCGATACCAGACAAACATGGAGTTGAGTGATTGTTGGAGCTCGAGATTGTCATTCTTATCAATGCAGCATGTGTCGCTCCACGCCCATCGATACCCCGCCTCACGAGCAATTTTGCAGAATGACTGCAACTTCAGGATGCCGCCAACTGCATCCAAATTGTACACGACCTTGTTCTGAATATCGTGCAGCAAGGGCTCCTTCCCTTCCCACCGATGGGATAGCATGACACAACTGAAGTGCGTCTCCACCATTTCTTTGAGACCCTCCAAAGGGAGTTCTGCGTGATCCATTGTATATAACAACAGTTCCTTGTACTCTGTGCTCCTTTTGAAGACAGTTATTTGCGCCTCTCGATCGCACAAGAGCCCGGTGATAGTGTCGAATACACGAGGTGGGGTATTGTCGAGTTGAGCATGAATGACTGCTCGAATAGCACTCTCTGCTTCGGATGGACTGAGATAATGCTCGCGCAACTCTGGAGAAAGAATTAAGCATTACAATGCATATGTTATTCAGGGCTTACTTTGTATTTGCGCGTCGAAAGTATTATTCAACTTAAAGAGCATGGTTTCGAAGGCTTCGGTGGCTTCGTCATAGCGTTGTGCGTCATGAAGGGCCGCATGCATCAACTCATATCCACGATAAGATGAAGGGTTGCGATTGATGAACTATTATGTATCGCTAAAATTAGCATTGTTCGGAAATAGTGAATACCATCGTACCATTTGTGCATTGAGAAGTGCTTCATTGAGGGCTATCTGGTCTATGGCACGAATCTGCATGGAACATGATTACATTGCGTTGTAATAGTCAAGGGCGAGAACGTGCTTTAGCAAAAGGCAGATTTAAACTGCCCCGGAGAACTGCCCACTCTGAGATCTTTTTACCCTGACCTCCACTGAGGATGTTCTTGCTATCCGTGGAGAAGGTGAGGCAGTTCACCCAGCCAGAGTGCTCCAATACGGCAATGGTCTGTCGATCTGAGAGTCGCCAGAGGCGGACATGCTTGTCGTCAGATGCGGAGGCAACGAAGTTACCAGAAGAGTCCACGACAATGGCATTGATACTTTGGGTATGGCCTTCCCAGGGATCACCAACCTGCGTCCAGCTGGTCGATGGATTCCATTCCCGTATAGTGGGATCATCCCAGTTAGATCCTGAGATAAGTTTGCCACTGGGCGTCCACGCGAGTGACAAGCTGGCATGAACCTGCAAATTTGCGATGCAGTCCCTCGAGGCTGGATTCCAAATTTGTATACCACCGAATGTTGCGATGGCAAGATGTTCGCCAGAGGGCGAATACCGAACACAGTTGACTCTTGCATGACAGTAGATTGGATTTCCTTGCAGCGTCCATGTTTTAGTCTTCCACAGCTTTGTCGTTTGGTCTTCTGAACCAGTCGCCAAGACAGCGCCATCTGGAGAAAAGTCCAGCGAGCGAATCACATCGGAGTGGGCTTCGATGGCGAGGGTCAGAGAGCCGCCAGTGTTTCCGTCCCATGCGATGAATTCTCCGGTTTCATCACCGCTTGCCATCAACTGCCCGTTTCTTGTTACTGCCACTGCCCGTACCGCTCCGCGATGCCCCTCCATTTTCTTCAGCACACCCCTGTTGTTCAAGTCCCATAGACGAAGCGTGTTAAAGGAGCCCGTCACCATACGTCGTCCATCGGGGAAGACTCCGACAGCTGATATGGCCGATTCATGGTCTTCAAACACCCCAACAGGTGTTGTGTTTGGAATGATGGACTGTGCTGCTTTTCCCACCATTCTGAGCTTGATGGTCAGGTTGTGCACCGTCGATGTGGACTACTCGATGCTTTTATACCGGTTCACAGTGCCACACCGTCTCATCAGACGAACAGCCATGGGGCTGTCCCTCCTGAACTCCCGGCCTTCTATCAGGAAAGAGCGCGACTGCCTCTATGGGGCGTGTTTGATCTTCAAAATCTTCACATGGGTGGGATAAATGGTGAGTCTGCTCGTGTCTGTGCTGCTTCACAGCATTGTGGCATTACTCGTTAGGCGCCAGAGGCACGGGCGGTGCTGTTCGCCCTAGTACTCAGGAAAGACCGTGAGTTATCAAGTCGTTATGTTTAAACGCGGAGTTTGAATCTGCAGGGCTGCTTCCTGCCCGCACCGTGACCGCACCTCGCCGATATCCCTAACTTCCGCTTCAACTTTGCAGACGCAACGTCCTCCGCCAATCTGAGAAAGTGCTACTGTTACTTCACGGCTCACTGCCAAGTCCTTCTATACGAGTAGCATATCTCGCTGATAGTTTAGATCTACATAATAAGCTTTGGACTTGTGAACAGTGGTATTGAGCTTGAAGTGGTTCTCTCTCCACAGTCCGTGAATTGGATACAAACGTTTAATGCCCACTCGGAAGATGACTATAATATGGCGAAAGCCTGTCATTCTCGTCCGAGTCATGTCGGTGACTTGCACGCAACTTACATGAAACAACATCGATGTGAGTCGAAGCCGCTCGAGGCCTCATTGCCTCATACTCGCGGCCGGACAAGCTGTGAGCCACACTGATCTCCTCTCAGACGACCAACAGACCAGAATTCCTGATGACATACCATATGGTCCCCTTTGTCTCAGAAGCGAGTTCTACACATGTCAATTGAGGTCAATCATAGCCAGGTCCCAGAAAAAAGGAAGCCAAATGCCCAGAAACTTGATTGATGGATATGCGCACAGGGCGCAAAAGAGACTTCATGAGCGATAGCATTTAAATGTCAAAATACAGAATGATGCATAGCAAATATTTACATTCGAGATAGATTCTTCATGCAACGTGAAGGGATGAATAACATCCTCAAGTTGATGTTAGTGTTCTGATTCACCGATCGAATCATAAACATAACGGTAAGCCTGAGGATAGTCATCCTGGTTTGGCCCAGGAAGGAGGGGCATGGTCTCGATATTCACAGAAGGCACTTGGGGAGGTTCGATGGTGGATGTCCGCGTGAATATACTTCTCTCCCGTTCAACGATGCTACATAGAGGTAATGTAATTCATGTTCGAGCCAAAAATAGCGAGAGAGAAACGCACTCTCTCATGACAGTCGCATTGATCATGCGATTGGCATGCCGCTTGCTCTGATTGTCCTCGTACTGATCAGTCTCATCGACGATCTCTTCTGAAATAATTTCCTGGGAGAAACGTCATGTCATATGCTCATGAAAGCTAAGCGAACACCATACCTCGATGACATCTAGACCGAAACATCAAAGCTGTTAGGCAGCGACAAATGTGCACATAATAGGTTTTACCTTCCAGAGTAATCACACCAATTCCGCCGCCAGGCGAACCTGGTGTCCGACTTATCAATAATAAATGGGCGCGCCCTGTTTGGCTAAAAAATCGCTTCCGTTGTCACCCGCCTGGCATGTATAGAAGCATGCAATGAGAGCGTACAAATAGTCGAGCGCTTGGAAACAGTTGATTGATGGCAAGGCCTCAGGTAAAATGGACAGAGGAAAGTGCGAGACTGGGAGCCCTTGCGCAGGGTCGTACGTCAACAACTGTCGCGAAAATGTTAACAAGCTGTTCAGACAACGACGTGGTTTCATCTGCACCTTCTTGATCAAAAGTAGACCCTGAAACGCAAGCGGATTTCCTGCCTTGTGCACAGGAAACCGGGAGTAGCCGCTGGCGAGGCTGAAGTTGTGTTAGTGCACTTCCTCGAAGACAAAAGTAGTTGTTTGAATACATAGCGTCAACAGTGGAGTGGTCAAGAATTGTATCCGAGCTCAACGTGACAGCGTCCTGGATTGATGGACGCCCGCCATAAGCGACGAGCCCACCGGAAGAAATTGTCAAAAATACTGACACAAATAGGAGTCATGATCGTCTCCACGTTCTTGCTGCTGAGCTCCAGGACGCCATTGAGAATGCCGATCTCATCATCGCGCAAAGGCTCTTCGCCAGTACGGTGAAATTGGAGAAAGGATTTAAGTTCAGCTTTCTTGTAGGTGTGCGCATCATGAGCTCCTAAGGCATGGTCGAGAATTTTTGCGATTGGATATGCGACAGGTGCTGTGCCCGGGCAGAGGTCACTTACAAACTCCTGGTAGTCAAAAATACGTGCGCACCAAATAGGTACATCAAAAGGAGAACGAATGGTGCACATCGTGCGCCGATGGCGAGACCGTGTCTCGCGCAAACTGCTTGAGGTATAACCCTTTTGGGAAGTAGGTCAAAAACAACTGTGCGGTGCATGACACGTTGTACTCACTCTCTGTCCGTCAAGAAAGGAGTGTTTCATCCACCATGATGATGCTCAAGAAGAATGTCACACGTACCCAAAAATAACTAAGGACGGTCCGATCAGTTGGAACATAGATCTGCGTGAATTTTGCTACTTACCGATGGCAGTAGCTGAAATTACTATAGCAAGTAAACCTCCTCCAATCTGATTAATGATAAGGGCCAAATTCTATCAACACTCTGAACCGAAAGGGGCTATGAATGTGCTCACCGCGCTGTCAAGAAAGATAGGCAAGCTCTCGTTGATCACCTAAAACCCGATCTTCTTTACGCAAAACAAAATTATATATGCTCAAGGACACGAACCACATTGCTGAGAAGAAGTACCTTGAACGAGCTTCAGAAGAAAAGAATAGAGAGCAAGTATAGACTTACCACCAGAACCCAGTGACGACCCTTTTGCATAAGGTTCAATACTGGTCATCGTCCAACGTCAACTCAGAGTCAGTTGACACCTGTTCGGCACTGCACGCACCGATATGTGCATTTATCTGTTCCGCCTTATCTTCCGATGAGGTAGCCAACACACGAAGATGAAGTTCATCAAGGCCCATGAGACCCAGTGTTAATCTATTGAGATCATTTTGATCGACGTCTGCTAAGCTCATTGTGCGACCCACCCTGCGAAGACGCCTCCTGCAAGGACCAGGAATGCGCTGATGAACATTTTCCACCAAAATTCAAACGAATCAGGCGAATCCTTGGTGGGGACTTTGGGGATAAACATGGCGCAGCAAAACCACTACGCAGATAATATGCAGATGGATGATCAAAGGCCTTGACTTATATCAGTGAACGTATACTGCGCTGTTTGTGCTATTGGGTGGTTCGCGCAGACATTTCAGAATTCTGCAGAACACATCTGATCAGTCACGTCAAAATCGATGGGAGCGTTTCCGACAGCTTTTGTTTACCAACCGTCCGGCGCCATGATTGCAATGTGTCCGCTTCCACAATACAGAGAGGGCTGTAAGGCGCTGGGCCTGGGGAATCCGGCCTAGGTCAACCTTGTAATAATTATCTCAATACATTTCATCAATATAGAGGAAATTGGACACTCCCTAGATGTGTTGACGTTGTTTGTAAGTCTGACAGACAACTGGTAGAACGGTCTGTGGCGGATAATGTCATTCGTGAATTGACTTCTTTGGAGGATACGAAAGATGCAACTGTATTACATTATTATCATGTCTAACGTAGGCCGAGGTGACGCGACTCACCACACCGTTTGCTTGGTTTGCAGTCTATGGAAATGGAGACGGGAAATGGGGAATCAAACAAGGTTACAATCAATTGTCGTTGCGATCATTTGAAAGCGGTAATAGTTTTAAGGACTCGTTTTCACGAGGAGACGGCTGCTATCAAGGACCACGCACGATTTGAAACTGAGCGCTCCGCTGAGAGCTGACGGTTCGTATGGATGATCGTAGCTTTGCTAATCCAATCTCCTATAAGCGGACCGAATAGAAAACCCGTTCCTTGATGGATCGACTTGGTGTGCCATAAAGAACATCCCATTGCGCTGTTTATGCTATGGGATTGTGCACGCGGACATTCCAGAATTCCGCATAGTAAGTGGCATCTGGCATTGTCATGAACCTGTTTTGACAAGAGAATAGTGCTCCTCACCAATACCACCGCTCCGCACACACGAGATATACCCTAGAAATGACGCGCCATGATCTCACCGAGCGCCGCAGCTGTAGATAAGAATACTGCCTTCCAAAATGAGTTTCACAGGTAAAAGGCAACATATACGTGCCAGATCCTGCTGCCTTGAAATGAATAGAAGTCCTTTCAGTCGCCACCATGAAACATAGAGAGGCTGGATTATTACGGAACAATATTGCAGTAGTTCTCCTCATTCAGGCTGATGGAGTAGAGGAAATCTGTTCCTATATGTACTTAACCGTTGGGCCCAGTAAAACTGGCGGTTGGCATCGGTAGAGGCGCACAGTCGCGGCAACTGTGTTTTTCCCCAAGTCATGAAATCAGTAGCCATGAAATGCAAATGCGAAGACCTGCAGCAAGGCTTATTCCGCTGAGAGTCGAGACGCAACCGAATATGCCCAACGTTCACACGTGACAAAAACCTCGACGGCTTCACCTCGCACATATTCCACATTGACACTGATCACTGTTAGACTCTTTCTCATGCCCAAAATTGCGACAGGAAGTGGACGTTACGATGACAATATGGATGTAGTGGGAGTAGACGAGGAACGAGAAGTTGATGAGCTATTGGAAGATAGGGCAGACCCAGTCATAGGCGACACAGAATTGATGGGAAAACTTCGCGAGGCCTGGCAAATGATATGGCCGCTGGATGTTATCGTCGAATGGCTTGAAAAACAGCCTGCCGTATGTCCTTCCCTCTGACTTTTTATTCACAGCTCACAGGTCACGGATTTCTTTATTTTGCAGTGTTCATCGTGTGTGTCACAATCACGCAAATGCTACCCTTCACCACAACCAGGTTCGTTGCGCTGTATGCCATGTGCACGTTCAAGGGCCAAACCATGTCCACGAAAGCGCCAGTTTCAAGTTGAAAAGTCGGCTGAAGTACTTCAGCTGACGGTTGAGCATGTCGAGAGGCTCGTGGAGCAAGCGGACGCCTCTCCTTTCAAAATGCCAATTTCCGGCAAGTTATGGAGGAGTACCTCCGAAAAAAATATGCGTCGGATGGCACGCAAGTCCACACCTGGACGTGTGCGAGCCAAGAATGATTTTCAAGAACCGGGCCCTTCACAAATCATTTCTGCCCCTGCCCCGAACTTCGAACTTCTTTCCCCAGCCTACCCTGATACCGATCAAAATCCATCGCGGCCACCTCAGAACGCTCCCACCGGCTTGACAATCAAACTTCCACCTTTTGTCGGTCGGGGTGCAAACGACAAAAGAACCAACCTGGTGGAGCCAGATCCAAGACCTGAAGCTCCTATTCACCATTCGCCTGTCATTCCACAAGACTCTCATGTCACGATACAGGATGTACTACCCAACGAACAGGATTCCAGTCTTCTTTGGTCACCACTCTCCTCCGTCGGGGAGTGCCTGCCATCCCTTGATGTGAATAACCCACCCGTCGAAGAGGTTCAACCACAACCACCAGCTCCTCCGCCGGTGGTTCCAGACGTTAATCCAGCACACACGGTCATTACACTTAATGCAGTCGATTCCGGATTCGAAGAGGAATTCGAGGAGGTTCCGGTTGTTTTTGCGAGCGAGTTGGATCGCGCTGAAGAGGAGATTGCACGACTCAAGTCTGCCTTGGAAGCACAGGAGAAGGAGGTTGCAAGGCTCCAGCGTAACCTCAAACGACGGGACGAGCAACTCGAGGATATTCGCGAAGAACTTGACGAAGTTATTCATCTCCCTACACCTCGCGCAACGGCAGCCGCAGAACATGAAAACAGTATGCGAAAGTACACTGCCTGTCAGTATGTCGCGCGGACTCTGAGAGCCATGCGCGTAGAAGGTCTGACGGAGGAGGAACGAGAGGCTTTGCTGTTGAAGGCAGAGCGCCATCTTGGCAGACTTGCTAATGTGGAGATGGATGGCATATGGGATCCCAAGGCCGATGCAGACGCCCTCTTCTTGGGTCTGGTCAATGGGTCCTCTGCTAGGGCAGCAAGGCATGCTCAAAGAGGAGCGACTAATCCTACCCCAGCCAAGACGACTAATCCTACACCAGCTAAGACCTCTGTGTCTGCATCCGGAATTCCCCAACAACGCCCGCCTAAACGGAGACGACAAGGAGACTCGGAACAGCTATGATTGCTAATGTCAATGCAATCATCCAGAACCCATGTTTTGACGCGTGTACAATGTTGTACAATGCTTGCGCATGCTACATGCCTGTAATACCAGATATTTAACTCGGTATTGTACGAAAAGGTTGTGTGGGTCGTTTACAGTGGATGTGTATTGCTATCATATTACTGGCATGTAATACGGCACTCTGAATCTACACGATATCATCATCATCATAGTTGGAACTTGTGACTTGGAACAAGGCCCGGCCGCTGACCGGCCGACCTCGCATCTTGCTCGCACCTTCTATGCATTACACACCATGACTAAATGTTCCTCCCAATGCACCACAGTACTGCTAACGTCGTGCCAACGATAACTTTCTCAAGATTTGACTAGCGTGTTCCGGCAATTGCAGCAAGACATGTGAAATATAGATGGTCATTCAGCAACGTCGGTGACGAACTCGGGCTCACGGACTCTCGCGAACGTGAATAAATGTAAATGCCAGCGCAAACCCATTTCACGAGTTGTTGGCTTCGGGAATGGTCATAGCCGAGCCGGAGGATAAGAAGCTCAAGTTCGGTTCACAGCTTCTAAGTTGACGTATCACATTCACGGAGGATAACGTCCCCAACGATACATCCATGGCAAACCGTCTCGCACAGGTTTCTGGTCACCTTAGTAATGCACATGGACGCGGGCTTCTCTCCGGAGAGGTGGCTATAATCACTGGTGAGTTGTGTTATATTGCGCGAAGCTATGCCAGGCACTAATGTTGCCACGGTTAGGTGGTGGACAGGCAAGGAGATATGTCCTTGAGGGGAAGGTCAATATTAATGAATATGTGCTTTTATAGGGCATCGGACGCAGCGCTTCCCTGCTGTTCGCAAAGGAAGGTGCCAAAGTCGTGGTTAGCGAGTGAGTTTCGAATAGATTCCAGACCTAGGGACTTCATGTCTAATTCGTTATGCTGCTCAGTATTGACGCCAAGAAGGCCTCGGCAGTAGTGGAGGAGATTAAGGCTGCAGGCGGTGACGCAATATATGTCGCAGGAGACGTTGGCGCAGACGACTTCCCACAAACAATCGTGGACGCAACTGTGAAGTTAGTGCTGTTGCGCCATACGAGTGGATCTCATTTCTGATCGTATTTCAGGCAATATGGCAAGATCAATCACATCGTGAACAATGGTCAGTGTACTTGACGGTCATGAAGGTATCTTCAGTTCTGACGCATGACGTAGCTGGTTTCACACACGACAAGATGATCCACACCATGCCAGACGAGACATACGACATCATCATGAAAATCCACGTCCGTGCACCCTTCCGCCTCATTCGTGCCGCTGCACCTTATTTCCGAATCAAGGTTCGTTCAAAGCGCACTTGATCCGGTCGTTTCCGTGTAATGACGAGCTCTCAGAGCAATACTCCAGAAAATCGTTCTATCATTAATGTCTCTTCGACGTCCGGTCTGCATGGAAATGTTGGCCAAGCAAATTACGCCGCTGCAAAGTCTGCAGTTGTAGGTCTCACCAAGACTATTGCGAAGGAGTGGGGGCCATTTGGTGTTCGTGCGAATACCATTGCATTTGGCCTCGTGCACACTCGGTACGACATACCGAATTGTACCGCTATTGCGCCTGACAGGATACAGGTTGACCGCGGCCAAAGAGGAGGGTGCAACCATTGAGATTGACGGTCAGAAGGTTGCACTTGGCATTCCCGGCGCAAAGCAGCGCACTGCTGCTCAGAACGTAACTGCTTTCGCGGACATTCCTCTGCAGAGAGGCGCCACTGCCGATGAGGCGGCCGCAGGCATGCTTTTGTACGTTTCTGCCTTTATCTCGATACCTTAGCTAACGTATGGTATGTCTAGCCTTGCGTCACCGCTTGCGTCGTATGTGAGCGGCCATACGCTGGAGGTAACGGGCGGACGAGGAATCTAGTGTCGTATTTCATTTCATGGTCAACTATCTGCTGTGCAGCTGTATTACTTTTTCCGACATTTCTTCATTGCTAGGGCATCGATTCAGAAACTTCAGCCACTAAAATTCACGAGCGGAATGGTCGTGGAGCACATATTTTGTCACTGTTTTTACTTATTATTCTGACGAGCACACCGAGGGAGAGCAATGTACCGTCCTACTTTGTGGCACGATCAGGATTCTATAGTCAGGGTCCACCCAAATTCAACGTCGTACCCGGAACTGAAATCTAGTCTAATCATGATGAGGTCTCAAAAATGCAGCATCCATGCCCATCCGCGCAACTCTAGCTACATCATCTCTGCTCAAGCCAAGGCCTAGTGGAGGCTGCGCAAGAAGCATAGCGTACTCTCCAAGACAGGACGTTCGAAAAGGTAGCGTGTCATCGGTCTACCAATAATGGAACACATCAGACGAAGGAGCACATGGCGCGTAAAATAGTGTGCTTACACAAATGACGATAGGATGGTCATTCTTCAGATAATAGCGAATATGATGCGCGTCGAGGGAAGCTACGGTTTTGCATCTAGAACAAAGATTGGGTTCGATAGCTCACCGAGTTAATGTATGGTCCTACAGAAGATTGGAGCTCAGGCATATCTCGATGCATGGCTTGTACTGTCCATTTGCGCGCGCGCTATTGGGTAACTCGGCTTGTTTGATTATCTCTTGAATGTCCTTGATTGCAGCTCGCTCGGAAAATTTCTCTGCATCAGCCCAAAAAGACATGTGCATTCTCGCTTCCTCGGACTCGGTGCTATCTGAAATGAAGCGCTGAAAATGACCCTGTTTGAGATTTTGAAATTTGGGGTAGAGAGGGTGAGAGGGATCTCTGAGTCCAGCTGGTGTATGAGGGTTTGTTGTGCCCGTAACACATTCAGACAACAAACTGCATTCCGTCCCTGGCTGCGGGATATCGGCAAAGAATAAAGCCTTGAGTTCATCTGAAAGGAATGTCGCGTGTCCGAGTCGATCCGGACGACAGCTAAGGAGTGCCAGGGAATCCTCAGTTGTGTTCTCTGTGGACTACAAATCCTAACGTCATAATTGAGTCGCATACACCAGAGTGAACATCACAAACCTCTGCGATGTGCACAGTCAACCCAAGACCAGCACCCTTGGCTCTTGAGAGGTGTCGAGTAAAAGGCTGCATGTCGCCTTTTCTTGGATTCCCACATACATCGATGCCCACGACTCTTCTGCCATTGTTCTTCATCTCGATTGCAAGTCTAACACATTCTTCAACGTCCAAGTCACTCATGCGACGATCGACGGACACTATCAGGGCGGCCTGAGTGGCAGGATACATCTCTATTTCATCAAGAACGACTGTGAGGTACCTCTCTCGCATCATGTACTTTGTCGCGCGAGGTGTAGTCCGCAGTTCGAGGTACGCGCACTGAGGATTTTCCGCGCCATCACTTGCGGGGTTCAGGAACGACTGTAGGACTGCACGAGTAGAAATCGCAACTGCTTCCGGAGTGGATGTCAGAGCGTAGATGGCGGGGAACAGCGGGAAAAAGTCAAATATTTCGTTCAAGATGACTCCAGACCTGAGTCTTTCGATAGTTTCTGCGACCTCAGGTGTTAGTGCACTATAATGCGAGTGTTCCTGCGCAAGTTCTAGAATTGTTTTGATAGGGATAGACCCGTTAAGATGAGCATGAAGTTCTGCCTTAGGGAGCGACCGAAGGAAAATCACGTCGTCAGGGCATAGCGACGATAGTGCAGCAGCAGCAGGGCCTGCGATCTCTGGCATTCTGAGAGGCTACTGAATTTCAAACTTCTTGCTTTATATATGCCATGAGTCAGTTCTGACATAAAATTGACAAGGACGTCTGCACGAACCAGATTAACTGCTAGCTGGCTACCTGCTAGGAGAGTCAAGACGTTCGACAGCGGCTATCCTGGACGGATTGATTACCTGCAGGGGGTCTATAGTAACATACATCCTGCCGGGACCCCCCGACCGCCAAACTGTTGCAGGGAGAAAAGGACTTTCTGCCGCATTCGGACAAATTAGCATTAACATTATGTTTTTGGGTTTAAACTCGTTTCGTATTCAATCTCCGTTCCATTCGTCACTATTCCCCATCGTGTTTACGTACCTTCACCAACGCTGAGGTACGTGTCTCCGTTCTTGCTGCATGTTGCTCCGTACTTATTCGAACTACTCTAGCGTCCTTTTCTACAGCAGGGAGGTCGTAATTGAGTCGTCAGGTCTTTTTAGTGACATAATTGTCCAGGTGGTTCCAGACTCAGTGTTTACGCGACTCTCCCAGACAAAGCTCGGGACTGTCTGCGAATCAAAACTAATGTACTTGAACGTGCGTAGCTCACGCGGGACACACATAGTTCGAGCGGGTCATGCGAGACCTAAGGGTACTCTATAATAGGAGGAAGTATGCAGCGGTGTGTAGCGCGAAAAAACACTGGCAGGCCGACAGACAAGAGACTACTGACAACAATTCTCAGCGCAGCTATATAATCAGACAAACAATGACATACGCATCCGACACGGAACTGAGGATTGGGGACTTGACTTGAAGGAAACCCAGTGAGTCAAATCACTGAATTTCAATGTATTTATCATCCAGTGTGGCGACATAACCTCAGTTATGAATTCAATTGATTTCGCAGCAGCGCAGCTTTGGTTGTATAAGAGAGAGGGAAAAGAAGTTTGAATAGTATGTATTATTCCAATCATTGCGAAATGACGTGACAAGACAAGTTCAGAAAAATGCCTTGGTATCCTTGAATCTATACTGGGTGTCAGCATCTTGGAAGGGCTTCGAGAACAAAGCGACGAACACTAGTGTCCTCATTCCCAGGTGGAATGACCATAGCCTCCAGATTTATCCTCGCCAACCCCAGCACCAAAGAAGGCAGCCTTAAGCGAGCCATTCACGAAGAAGGTAATCACAAGAGCATCAACATCAGCGGCAATGACAATCGAGTTCTTTTTCGATTTCAATACGTCCCAAGAGCTATACCCCAGCGTTCCTTTGGTCAGGTCGAGTCCCTCTCCGATGCCAAAGGCCCACCCAGTACCGCTATGACCGTCAGTGGTGGTGACATTGACATGGCTGGCGACAAAACCGGTTATAATGCTGACTGAAGCAGCAGTCACGCTGGGAAAATATTCTAGGCGTACTCTCGGTACTTCTGTAGGTGGATCGCAGGTGAGACCCTCGCGTTCACAGTCTTCTTGTGAAATATGTTTCTGCACCTCGTGTGGCGGGAGGCGCTTTGATGCACATAATGCGCGTGCAAGTTGTGGATGCTGTTCTCTGCCGCGCTCTTCTCCGTATACCTAATCTGTTTGCATCCGCTTGAACAATGGGCAGTACGTTACCATATCAACGCAAATCCACAAGTGTGCAACAAAGCATGCACAATTGTCCTCACGATGACTCAAGTACTCACCTTTGGCCTTTGTCAATGTGGACAATAGACCGTAGACCGTGGACTGTGGACAAGTTGAATTGTGACCCCCTTGAACAGTATTTAAGTCTGTCCGTCGACCAAGTTTTTTCTTCAAACCACTCTCCCTTCTTTCGAAGTTCTCAAGTCCCTCTCGAAACTTCGCAACTCCTGTATTCTTGACTTCAACTTCTACTGTTACCAAAGATTATTCTGCGTTGTTTCCACACAGAGAAATCTACACAGAAAAATCCTTGGTAAAAAAAGTCAGTCGCCCCGGGTCGTGACTCTGCTGAGCCATGTCGGGTGGTTCGTTGTTTGGAGCGCATCTGCAAGTTGGGAGTCAACAGTCTCAATTCACAAAAACGTGTCGGTTTTGTCGTCTTGGTTTCTCATGTCTGTCGCACTGAGCCTCAGCCTCAGGGCAACGTTACGCCATGTGCGAGTCGCACATGGCGTAACGTTGCCCTGAGCTGCTCCTCACTGTGGACAGATATCACCATCGCGCCGCGAAACGTGTATACTAATGTGGCTCCTGCTCGAAGAAGAGATCCATGTGCGAGATCTCGCACATGGATCTCTTCTTCGTGCACAGGAGTTCGCCTCGCATTCTAGAGTCTTCCTGTTGTCTGTCCGACTCGAACTTCCCATAACATTGCGGATTCACGGACGTATGAAGTACGGTACCATTGCAGGGTACCGTACTTCATACGTCCGTGATCATGGACTGGCTCTGTCAGGTGCTACCATGCGTCAAGTATCTCTCAGTGTCCTGTGATACTCTCCAAGCAGCGTGGGCCGTCATGACTCGTTTACAGCCAGCTCGCATGGAGGCTCTGGAGGCCTACGAAATAAAGTTTGGCTATACAGCTCTGTCCTTATGGTCTGCAATTCTAACGCCACTGAACCCGCACTTTCTTGTTCTAACTGGCCGAAACTGTTCGAAGTTGACCCATGTTAAAGTATCTGGGTTGCCAGTGCGTTGGTCTCAGTGGTCTTTAACGCGGTTGACATCCTTATCAATTAATTTTATGAGCTTGCGTGACCGACCTTCGATGTCTCCCTAACGGTGAGACGTCGAAGCAGAAGCAATCCACTTGAGGGTTAGGCTCACTCTGTCAGATTAATGATTATGCAAGGAGAGAATAAATGGTCAGTCAATCGTGACTGTATAGCTGGCGATCAATCAAAGCTCCTCACCTTAAATTGAGACATGTTTTGAATTGGGATGTATAGTTTCCTAACAACTTGATGGTCAGCGGGGCACACTGCTGGTCCACGCACATACGGCGTACCAATAGAAAATAGTTGTTCGAACAGTGAATTGAACCTAAATGGCGACTTGGGTGGTGGACATCACTCATGCATGATTCCTCTTTATATGGCTCCTGAATGACAAAAAGTATGCGTTCAGTTAATTCTGGTGTTGCCGGATGGTGAGGTACAGGGACAGGGGGAAGTAAATATTGTACCTAAAAGTTCAACTTTCCCTTGCACACGAACTTTTTGCTCCCGGGCCCCCCCTTGCACCTGCCAAAATTCACGGCACATCAAACTCATCAGTAAGATGCACTGCGGAGTACATGCTAAGTCACGGTAGCACGAAGATTCCGAGATCTGCCTACTCACCCCCAGGGCTAGACCTTCGACAGTCTTAATTTGAGCCGAGGATTATCTGACTGTCGCCCCACGCGCGAATTAGCTATGATCACTGAAAGCAACACTTACACACAAAGTACTATGTCGCCATCCCCAGGCGCCGTTGACAGTATTATTTTATCTCCTAGACGCAACTGCTGTGAGGAGTCATGATTAATGATGCCCAGTATGTCCAGCATGCATCCCAATCATCGCCCGGCGATCGCCACAACCATGTCTGCTTATTGCACGCATTAACCCGGATACCAGTGGTAACTGATGCCACCCCTGACTCGGAAAGTGCTGCAGTGTTGGTCTTGAATACGATGCTTGAGTTTGGCCCAAGCAACCTGCGAAAGAGGTGACGTGTTAGCGGCGCTAACGTGTTGAGATGTCGTGATCTGCGTTAATAGCCTAGCCATAAGATGGATGTATGTGAAACTCGGCTCACTGTTGAAGCGATAACAGCTGGGACATCAATAGGCACGCCCAAAGATAATAAGTGAGATTTACATTAAGCACGCATAGCAGCTGGTGTGGGTTGTAGTGCTGCGTTCAAGAAAAAATTACAGAAGAGCGTTCCACTCCCAACAAGAATCTCCGCAACTTCGCATCCAGAAACAGAATCCAATACCCAGTCTACCAATGGTGAGAGGAAATCGCGGACTGGACGTTGACCCTAGTGGTGATGACAGGGAGGCTGGAGTTGTCGTCCTGGGCGGGGATGGAGAAAATGCCAGTGTCAATAGTCTTGTGCAGGTTAAGCATCAGCCGAGAGATGAGAGTAACGGATATGCTGTAGGTCATATTTAATATCAGTCTGAGTTTATCGTACCAACTGCTCACCAGCTAGTAAGCGTGGTCAGACTGCCTCTGGTAACAACCTTGACAACCGTCAGGAAATAGTCAACCTAAATTTAAGATGCGGCTGTATATGCTCACTGAACCAGACTAATTCAATCTGTGAGTGCTTTGTGACTCCATCGGTGCTAATTCGTCAACTCACGTAGTACGTCAGAATGTTCGGTACACTAATCAACACCATCGCTCTGAAGGCATGCAGATCAGATTCACTCGAATCACAATCCCAATAGCAACCTTACCCGAAATACATAACTCCTACGTTCATTTGATTGAGCATTCACAATACATATGCAACGAAAGATTTACCATCATGAAATATGACATCAATCATATTTTTCCTGGTGAATAGAGACAACCGCAGCAAGCCTCTACTTTTGCAAATCCTGTACACTGTAAGGATGAGGATCAGTAATTGGAAGACCAACTCGGCCACCCATGCCAGCCCAACATCTGCAATAGGATAATGTCGTGGCATCAAATTGCATGCAAATGAGACAAAAATTTCACTGACGGGCGGCTCTGCAGAAACTTTTGAGTCAGCACGCAGAGCGGCGAAGAGGATGGCGTACGTGTCCGCTGAAGTTATTTCATAGCAGCCAGCTCCTGACAAGATGACCGCACTGCCTGAAAAATGCCCAAAAGACCACACCTAGAAACAATCAGTACAAGAATGTAAAATACTATCTGAAGTCGTACAGAAACTGCTACCCCAAGAGCAATCATGATGATTATCATGCAAGTAAGCAGGCGCTTATTACCACCGTAGAGAGCGTAAGTACGAATAGTCATTATGACTGCAATTTTCAGTACATGAAGTTCTTGCAATAAATTTCGACTCACAGCAAACCATGATCACTTGGGAAAAAATGGCCAGTTGTCTGTATAGCGTATATTTTGAACAGCTAAGTTTTTGTTGAGCAAAACAGCAGATATCCAAGAACCAGAGTAAACCAAACCTCTACAGAAAGAAGTTGTGAGTTCACCAATTGAGTACACACATAACGAAATCATAGAACCTCATCTGAGATCGACACGAAATTCATAATTAAAGCGCAGATATTGACAATCAGAGCGAAATAGCGATTGAGCAGAAATAACATTGCAGACAGCGCTTTCGGACGACGCCAAATAAAAGCGATTTCTTCTGGTAGGGTCGTCATATGGTCGTATATCAAGACACCTATAATATCGCGTTATCATTCTGGACCACAAAGAAAACTAAGCTCTGGTACTGTTTCCCGCCAGAATGGTGAACCCGTTGACCAAGCTGTAAATATTCAATCACCATCGGGATGGATAGTCAATCTATGTGCGTATCACTCACATCTGCTGCGCATCCGAGACAATAGTATCCATTAATGAGCCAATTTTCAATGGGAGAAGGGGTTGAAAATGTGCGGCGATCCGTTATATACCAGCCGTGATCGATTGATCAACGGTATTTTCCGCAATCACGTCAATGAAGTGCTGTGTATGCAAGCCTGTGCCGTTTCGAAGCTATATATACCGTTCCATGCTAAAAACACAGCGATCATGGCCACCATGGCGATCAAGTGGGTTCGAAAAGATAAGTTGGTGACTTACTTATGCTTACATCAACTCCGAGTCGGCACTAAACCAGAAGATGTGTACGAGAAATTACCTGAAGTGGGAAAAAAAGCAGAAGCAATCCATTGAGATTCCATTAATACTCATTCGTTGACTTCACGTAATGCGTCAGGATGTTCGGCATATTTACCAGTGTCATCGCTCTGAAGGCATGCATATCAGATTCACTCAAATCACGATCTCAATAGCAACCTCACCCGATATACATCTCACCTACGTCCATTTAATTGAGTATTTACAACACAGATGCAACGAGAGATTTACATGATATCAATCACATTTCTCCTGGTGACTAGAAACAACCACAGCAACCCTCTAAGTTTACAAATCCTGTACAGTGAGGTTGGAGGTCAGTAAAAATTTGGCCACCCATGCTAGACCAATACCTGCATTTGTCTAAGGTCATGACATTGAGTTGCGTGCAGACTTAGACTTCAATGACAGGCGGCTCTGCAGAAACTTTTTAGTAAGCACGCAGAGCGGCGAAGAATACATATCTGCTGTTGAGGTTTTATGGCAGCCAACTCCTGGCAAGATGACCACATTGCCAGAAACTCCAAAGCTCCCACCCAGAAACGATCACCATCGAAGTAGTGGCTAGGATGGTGATATTGCTGGGCTTGATGTATCTAGTCCTACGACACTAAGTGAGGAGTGAGAAACGGCAAAGCAAGGGCTCACCTATATTGCGATCATTGCTAACAGAAGGACACTAGCCTGCAAAGTAGAAGATTTAGTTAAACGCCGGTTCCAGAAATGTATCTCAGGCAAACATGTGGAATATTCTTACCGGTAGCCAACGGAACTTCTTCTTGCCGGTCAGGACTGCCCATTCAAAGAGACCAAGAATTCTCATTTGAGCCATTTATTCCATCATAATCTTCGATAGGTCAAGCAACCCAGTGTGAATCAGTCAAATGGATGTGCATGAATGTGGATCATCGATACGCACAAGTTTCTTCCGGTGAGTTCCAGGCTACCATCTTCATTACGTCAGACTGTTTTAAGCCTTTGCTGGGATATGATGTCAATTTGGAGAAACATTAGGCCCGGCCGCAGTTTTTATCTTTTTGAGAACAACCTGAGCGATCGCAGTCTACTAATCGTCCGCATTTTATTACCAGCCTGTCATGGCCTGTGACTGTCATAATATTGATATGCCTGGAAGTTCCGGCACTCGGGTTGATGTTGATGTTGATGTTGATGAAACACTTGTACCGGATGAGGTCTTCACAGCAAAAGCAAGTGCTGCATATAGGCATCGAAAAAAGACATACCATACAAGTAAAATATACCACGAATGAGATAAGTCTCACGAGATGCCGCGGTCCGCGACAAAGACTCGAAGGAGTTCCAGCGTCTTTGGCAGTGTCATGAACTTACAGAAAACCTCCGCTGCGCCCACTGCCGAAACGCTCTCCGAGTCCTTTGGCATCCCGAAGCATCTTCTGCCTCTGTTTATCGTCCATAAGCCGTCCACCTAGAGACATATCGCGTTCGTGATCCCAGATAACCGAGGGTTCGCTCTGCTTTGGCCTGTGCTTCTCTTCCTCTTTTTCTCGTTCTATATGTGACTGGACAAGGGCTGAACCACGAGCCTTGCGCTGGCAAATAACGCTCAAGTTCCGTTTCAAACTGACCAGCAATGAAAGGAAACATACTGTGTGCTCATCAACTCCTCTGCGTATCTCTTCATCCTGTCGCCGTCGCTTGGCTGCGTCATGCGACTCCTCTTCTGGCTCTGCGTTTGTTGCCCGTCGTTTCCGTCCAGCAACTTCGTCAGCAAGACGTTGTTGTTTTTCAGCAGGTGTCTCAGTCCAAAGGGAAGATCCAGAATCGTCCCGCGATGGTGCAGCGCTACGTGCAAACTGACGAGGCCTGGCTTTCGTAGGGTCAAGTGCTACATGGCTTCGATGAGTACGCAACATAGAGAACCGCGTCTTGGGTGAAACATACACGCCAATAAGTCGCCTTTTTTTGGAGGTACAAGCATCCACTCCTCCCGCTGAAGCTTTTTCGGCTTGCTCGCTTCCTCCTGAAGTTTCCTTCTCCTTTCCTCCCTCTCTAGAAACTCTTCCACACCTGACTTTCCTTCTACTCGCGAAGCATAGGCAGCTGGAAGCGGTTGAGGCCCGACATCTGAATCCGAGTCATCATCATAAGGAGCTTGCGGGCGAGGTAATGATGGTCCTACGTATTGTCGTTTCGGGGGCGGTGTATTCGATTCGCTCGTTGAGGGCAATGAAGGCCCAGCTGTGCGGGAAGCAGCAAGGTCGGGTGGCAGAGAGGGTGTGTAGTCGTCCTCTTCGTCAGAATCCTCGGCCGACGCGATGGATGGAAGGAGATGTGCTGGAATTTGAGGACCGATGGAAGACATTGGAGTAAATGGCAGCGATGAACTTAATCTTAATTCAGTTGTAACTCCTAGTAGCTTATGTAATTACCCATCACTTTTGCCGCCGCATTCAAATGATTCATGCGTTCCCTCCATTTCAACTGGCCAGCGTAGGAACGATTGGTTTCCTTCCTTCTGTCATGGTCTGACTAGGGGAGACTATGGCCAGTATGCTCGTGGTCGACTTTGTTTTATGAAGCTTCACGAACCCACACAAGCTCTCCGTACAATACATGTAGGTCCTGCCGCCTACTAATTCCATCATGAGCACTCCCTCTGTCAAAGCTGAGTTCTAGCATGTAACTTACGACCTGCCGACCTGCTTACGATCGAAACAATTTCTCTGACGCAGATCAGAATGATCTAGGAACGCAGATTGCAAAGGAAGTCACGGTCGCTTTCAGAACCGTCGGACGCATCAACTGGATTCCTTAGAGTCTTAGACCGGCTGGGTCTGGTAGTAGAAATCATGATGTTAGCCTTCCTGATATCTCCTTCCCGACCCAGCGAGGCCGAGCGATCATTCGAGATTTGTTCGGGACACGTATCATTTTCCTCGCGTGTACTACCTCGAGCTCTTATGAATACGTACTCCGAATTATCATTGCATTCAACCCAAGGACGCCCAAGCAGGCAAAACGCTTTTATCAAAATCTATTTTTATTGAATACAAGGATGTGCAGAGCAGGCGGGAAACAGGTAATGTAAATATCAAACATGATAAGCAAATCGTTTCCACCCGTCTCAGAAATTCGAACGGGTCACGCTGGGGTCCAGTAGTGGGTATCATGAAATGGCGTCATGGCGTCTTGAGTAGTCCGTCTTGAGTATCGTGAAGTGGTCCTTTTCATAGCATGGTGGCGGCGTGAATGTCATGAAATAGTCGTCTTTTGATAGCATGGTGGCGGCGTGAACGTCATGAAGTGGTCTATTCTGAGGTAGCATGGCGGCGTAAATGCCATGAAATGGTCTTGTTACTGAGAGCGTGTAGCTTCGCGAGTGTCGTGGGCGATGATCGCGTTCCTACTAAACGTGGGCCATGGTCGTTAGCGTTGCCCGTCACGAGTGTCGTCAAATGATCGTGTTCTGAGACGTCGTGGCGGCTTGAGTGTTCTGTCTTGAGTATCGTGAAGTCGTAGTATCGTTAAGTAGTGTTCTTTCTTAAATGTCGTGAAATGGTCATGATTGATAGTGTCGTGGCATTCGTGTCATGAAACGGCCGGTTATTGATGGCGTCGTATTCTTCTCGTCGGATTGTGGCCCGTGACTTTGGTGGGCTAGTATCGTGGTATGTCGTGGTTTAGTCGGTAGTTCTCGGCGCTGTGGTGAGTGACGAAGCTGCAGCGGGTGGGCACAATGTGTTGGCGGACGTGCGTCGCCAGGGTAATGGTGGTGGTGGTAGTGGTAGTGGCTGGAATCGCGGCTGCGACCACATTTGTTCGATGGCGAAATGACGCAACGTGGGCCTTGATTTGCGAACCAGGTTCTGGAACCAAAAAACCGCATCGACTGTGAGAGGAAGTGGTGATCTCGACGACGTTGGGTGATTGCCCATGGCGGCAACCCAGTCGTCCACGAGGGACGCTTGGTCGCAGACGTGCCATAAGGTGGTCAACTAGTTTAACTGAATTCAACGAGCATTCAGGAGGTAGAAGGAAATCCTGACCAATCCTGTTGGCGTGTCGCCGAATGCGAGAACGCGCAATGCTGTCGCAGGTGGCGTTCAATCGCAAAGCTCTAGGTTTGCGCTAACAAACAGCGATGCCTAGTCTAGTGACGAATATGTCGGTACCTTCTGCTGCATGAGCTTATGCGGTCAGGACTTCTCAGGCTGATATCGAAGCGCCGCAGGAGGGGGAGGTATGAGTCGACCGGCGGCGTGTTTCGTAACCGGGAGCGGGTACCTTAGCCAGGAGGCAGCGGCCTTTGTCTTCCGAGCTAACAAGTCAGTGGGGCGGGCAGATCCAGGAAGACCACCACGGAGAGAGTTGGTGACCTTCGTTTAGACGTCCATGGGGTTGGAGAATCCGAGGGGAGAGGATTGGTAGTATTTGTAGCCGTCGTCCGGAATTTGTCGACCAGGAACAGTGGCCGCAGGTTCGACGGACAAGAAAGGCCACTGAAAGTCGGTAGTTGTTGCGCTTGGGGGTAGAATGTCGACCTGGTGGTCGTCCTTCGTGTGTGGAAATAGCATAGTTGTCCTGCGACCAAGTTAGGAAAATCAAAGTCTAGGAATGATACTCCATACCTGATGGATAGTCCTTTTGTCACCAGACGACTCGACGTCTTTGGTGTCTGAGGTTTCGTCAGTGAAGACGTCCTTCCGAGTCGAGTCGTCGTCGTGGGCTATGAGGGTAGTATCAGATGTGATAGAGATCCGGTTACATTTGGAGACTGGGGTAGACAAATCGAGTGTAGTGTTGGGTGTGGTCGAAAGGCTTGTACAATCGGAGGTGAAATTCGACAAATCGAGTGGGATAGTGATGCTGGGTGTTGATTCGGGTACAAGTGACGATGAAAATGAAAATGAAAATGAAAATGAAAATGAAGATGAAAAAGATGGTGAAGAGTGAGTCTGGGATTGAAGTGAAGCGAAATTCGCGACTGGGCGAGTTATCTTGATTTAGTTTGCACTCTGGGCCATCCGGTGCTGTCGGAACGGTATCTGTGAGGTTCTCACCGGTTGATGGCGCACCGATCTCGCCGCCGAGTATTTTTGAAGCGGTTCTGTGCGGCGATGACGAAAACGACGGTAGTCGCGTCGTGCAGGCCGATGCGACAATTAGGCTGGTGGAACCTGGCCTTGGACCAGATTGAATGGGACGGCCGACAGTTTGGTTGAAGAAAACCACAGATAAAACGCCCGTGAAGGCTAGGCGTGAAGCGATATGGCAAGAGGAGGAAATCATAATGGTGAATATCGTAAAACGGTATGCAGCGTGCGGGCAAAGACATTCGACGGCGAACGTTAATACTTATCCTTACCACGATATTTGCGCGTGCTTGCCAACTCGATGTTGAACATGACGCGTCAGTCACGTGTCTGGAAAAGCAACCTTCAGCTTCATCCTCCTAACTATCAATTAATGATCAGAGGTACTGACAATATCGTCAGCTGATGAACGTTCGAACGTTCGAACCCCTGTCACATGCGAAAGCTGACAGTAGCCTAGGGTTTGATCGCGATATCCGATTCGCGATTATTGCAGCCAGCTGCTATATTCGCAACTTTGACTCACTTACCGTATCTGTCATTCGTCTTGTTTCTGGTCATGACAAATTGACAGCACTATGGAAAACGCGATATGCTGGCACGATTGTGGATCGCTTGCCTCATTATACAGACTGATTAGCCTGTTAGAAACGCAGAACGTCGCCCCACCTTCGCACTCGGAGTCATCACGAATCACAAGTTACCTCAGAACAACCGTCACCTTGCAAGACGGGATGGAACAGCCTATCTCGATGCGAGCCCCCCGGTTAGTCGTTATACCTCGCTTGAGATCTCTGCAATATGTACAGGTATGGCGTCGTTCTCGAGCGCTAACACATGTTGGTTGTTTTCAGCACATTAATGGGTTGGTTTCCGATAGGGGATCTGACCGATTGAACAAGATATGACAACCATTTCAACTCAATGAGTTATCTCTAAAAAGGTTTAGTGTTATCGTTCTCAATGCATTATAATCAATATCACTTACACCAAACCCCTGAATATCTCCCAAAAGACAACTTTGAGGTCCTTTGGCCCAAATTCGACGATAAACGCGGTTTCGGGTGTACAGAGCATCCAACATCCATGCATTTTTGGTTAAACGGATCTTCTTGCAATTGTTAACTCTGCACTGCTCGTCAAAACCAGTTTGACCATAACGGACTCCTCAATTTGTGGCTGTCCACTTACTATTACGGCGATCTTTTGATATCAGGAAAAACTGTTCAAGACCAAGCGGAATGCAAGCAAACTTTCATCCGTACCCGTCCGACTCCTCGTACATTGTCATTGATGGCGACGCTAAGGTACCGCCGGTCTAGAGCGTGGATGCTCGTGGAGGCCCTACCCATACGCAATGCATGTGCTCCATCGTCACAACGGCTTTGATCTATTCACCATCCATAAATTATAACGACACGCAAAAACGGCACACATTGGTGATCGGTGTATTCATCTCGCCGACCGGGCTCTTCAAGAACCGAAACTTCCTTGCAACCGATGCGGCGCAGCATGCGATGTGGGCGATTAAATTGTAGCCCCGGACGGAGCCTCCTTTTTCATGAGAGATGTCGTTTTTCATTGATCTGACAAGGATCACTAGTCTCATCAATGACAAGTGACTCTACGGGGGACTTGTAACTACAACGATGTAGTGAGCACCTGTTGGCATCATACTAAATTATATCATATCCTCACTGTGCAGTTTATGTAGGTGTTGTGAACGTATTTCTTGTCTCAAGGCACATAATTATTGCCTCGTACCACGGGCCATTCCTTTTTTCACAGATATCACCCTATATCACCCCACAAAATATCCCCTGTTGAAAACGAATTAACACCCCTCACAGCCCCTCCAATCGGCCCGACACCCTCATGGACAGACTTGTACATAGTGCGCGCTCAGGCTGCGGACTCTAGGTGGTCTTGCCAAGTATATTTCCGGCACTCGCATCTGATGCTCATCGGAAGTGGACGAGGCACAGCGATTATATCGCCACATGGAATTGTCACATCAAAAGTCTTAGTCCCCTGTGCCGCCGCAACCTTCCAAAGTAACACAGCAAACACCTGGGAGGTATATAATATCATGTCATGATATCGTCAACGACGGCGATGTGTACAGCCAGGGTACAGCCTGATTCAATGCACACTCTTGATCCCTCGATGTTCAGCGCATTAATGCTACGATGGTACGGGGCGTTCATCAGATTCGAAGCATAATTGAATGTGTACGAGATGATATCAGGTCGCATTTTCAGACCGCAAAATGGCGTGATCGTCGATGATCGTTCAAAGATAGATTCCATCTACGCTCTCAGATCTGTCTTCATCTATGATCTGAGCAACATCCGAGTCCTGCGAGATAATGTAATGATCTGGATCAGGCGGCCAGTCTGATCAGCCTCTCCCCGAAACAAGTGTGGAGCATTCATATCTGCATGTCTATTCACCCATAAAAGATCCTGATCATGTGAGTGAATTAAAGCTAGTGTTTGTAGAAAAAGTACCGTGAACGTTTGAACCACTGTCGTCCATATCTACATTCATGCAATAGTCCATTTCAAAAGTCCTCAATAGCCTTCAGATGTTGGTGGGTAGGCCCTTCTCGCACCGCCATAGCCTCCTTGGCCGTAACCACCCTGGGCACCACCATACGTTGGCTTCCCGCCGTAATATTGCGTGCCACTAACGCCGCCTACAAGGCTCGCAGCGCCAGCGTGGTAGCTTGATGTGTCCTCCTCGTAGTCTCCACCAGGGGTCGTAACAGAAGCCGTGAGAAGCGGGTCCTTGACTTCCCAGACCGCAGCTTTGGATCCGACGGAGAACTCGAGGTCTTCACGCTGTGAAAAATAATATATATAGATGGGTGTAACAGATAATCCAAAAACACACGTACCGTGATACTATCCCAGTATTTGTATACCATCATCACACTCAACAGGACACACAGGGTGAAGAAGAAGAGGCCGTCCAAGTAATGCTTGATGGCATTACATATGGTGACGCTGAAAGCGAACAGGAGAACTTGAGCGATCGCGTAGAATGCGATTCCGAAGATGATGTCACCGAGAGGCCAGCGGTCGTCAAGAGTCCGGAATACTAGAATGAGTTGCGAGATGGTATATGTGGCGACACAAAGGATGGGCCAGATGAGGTAAATGACGAAGAGCCCGGTCGGTTTCGAAGGAGAGAATGAAACAAAAGATTTGAAAGTGGCGATAGAGATGAAGAATGATGCTCCGAAGACGGCGAAGCAGGATATCCGAAGGAACCAAAGGGAAAGAGGCGTTCCGTCTTCAGCGAATTGGAATCCAACGAAGCCGTTGATAAGCAGACAGCAGTAGGCGGTTGCTACTAGACCTGTATAGACTGCAGCAAACCACTACGCACATTTGTGACATGATCATGGCATGATTTTGCATGGCAACTCACGGGATAGCTGACGTTTGCAGTCGGTATAATTCCCGAGTCTAGGAACATTGCGAGAAGCTCGATGACCATGTACAACCAAAAGAACATCACGATCTCTTTGCGTCCAACCGCGGTGTACTTTGAGCGAATATGATAGATCATGATTGCGGTCATGATTATTGCGACGATATGAACAAAACATGTTGCTGAACGGATGAAAATCAGCCTCGTACGCTATATCCATAGTGTTGGAATACATACAGGGCTGGAAAATGAGGGTCTGGCCGATTTGAACGTTGCGTGAGTAGCATGTAGGTTCCACGCCTTGTCCAGATGTACCCATCAATGGGCAAATGACGAGAGCAGCAGTGCTGCACACTCCATCGAAGGAGCCAAACGTGATGGCCATAGCTCCAAGTAGATGATAGTACTTAGAGGGGTGTTGTGCGAGCTTTTGAGAGATGAATGTCGGGTAATATTTGGTGGGTGCAGGGCCCTGGCCTGGTTCCGTTCAACGTGCCGCTTTGTGAAGGGCCTTGATATCGAGAGAAAGCGAGCGAAAGGTGATTAGTCCGAACGACTTGGAATATCTGGCAGGTCTTCGGGTAACTGGCCTGCAAGTAAACCACACCTAGCGGGTATTGTGTGAAAAGACAGGGAGCGGGCTCGTCGCCCTATGTGAATGCGGTGCGTTGAAGCCGAGATGGCAGACAACGACTTGCACAGGCAGGCTGAATTGCTCTCCCACGCCACCTCTCCAGACAGCATGGGTCTCTCCAGGTCTCTCCCTAAACCCACAAGTGACTTGGAATCGACACCTTGTCCACTCGTATACAAATGGTCTTTCTAGGACGTGTTCTCTTCGATCAAAGGCAGCCGATACGCTCATTATGTGCACCTGAAATGAAGTCAACAGCACGACACGACACGACATTCCATCGATGCCACGGCGAAGACATGTTTCTGAACAGTATCTTTAACAAACTTCTTTTGCCTTGGTGACCTTGCATGAACATTTCAATATGGCTCCTCAAGGACTGAGGACAATCGATTCTGATCCCAATTTGACACACTGCTCAGAAGAGGATGCCGCGGTCGGCCTTCACTGTATCGCAAGGCAATTCCTGATTAGGTGCGTTCATATGTACTGCCCAAAAAAATATACATAGGACGCCCTAGTCCATGCCCGCCCATGACGGGTTGACAACGCTGTACTGTTCGGTTGTTGGATGGCCCATTGCGGACTGAAGCTTTGCAACCGGTGACTGCAAGATCCGCATTCTTACGAAACGGCACGGGTGACGGCGCCTGGTGTCTGCCAGTTAGCCACGGTACACGTTGATATCTCCCACCATGTCACCTCATGTCACGCGTAAATAACGGATCACCTACATATGTCTTACGATTTCGCCGCGCTGTGGGCAGAACGTACGTGCACTGCGCATACGCTGCATTACCCTTGATAAACTGTTCTGACATCCTTAGTCTGGACACCACGTGCCGCGCCATCACACCCCATGCTACGAACATGTGTATATTATTACTACAACGGCTGATATTACTGGTTGCAAGTATCGGTATTGGAACTCGGCTTTTCGAATGCAGACATCCCTCGTATTTGTAGCCCGACTTCTGCGAACACCGGAATACTGACGACATCGCACACGCTGATCTATGTGGGACTTTCGGGAATGCAAAAAACGTCCCTTGACTATTCAGTTTGGAGTATGACAGAAGTATCTCCTTTGGGAGTAAGCCGTTAGTATCTGAAGACACTCTGGCTAACTGAGGCTGAGTTGCACGCCCACTCCCATGGATGGGGTAACGGCTTTGCTTCAGGGTTTCCCAAGTTCGTTTCATGACAGGCGTTTTTTTTTCGGATCGTCCGTTTCAAATCAATGCACACAGTTGAGGCTTCTCCGTTGAACGCCAACAGCCGCGTTGGCGTTGAACCTTACTTGGTGGCGTTTTACAAGCCTAGTTTTGGGATCCTAACAATCTAGGCCTTTGCCTACAAAGTTAGAGTACTACTAGTTCGTCTGCTAAGATACCTCCGTGGTTCCATTGTTCAGAACACGCGCTGGAGCCTTGTTCGTTACCGCCGAATCAGTGGCCATAGCCGAAGATCAAAAGCATCCTTTTCCTTGCGCTCATCAAAATGAGTAATGACGCCGCAGGGTCACGTACATCATGTGCAAGTTTGGGAAGCTTTGTTTACAATCGAATCCGGATGGTTGGCTCACGCTCAGGCAGCTGCCATTTTGGTGTGCCACAACTAAGTACATAGCTATGGATAGGTAGGCTTCGACGGAACACCATGTGGAAAGAACTGAGGCCGTAGCCATCCTTCACAAATGCCATTTCGACCGATATTTCAAAATAAAATAAAACGGGTCCACCCTCATTTCGCGGGCGGAATTCGACCAAAGATGTCATTTTAGCGACAGTGAATGCCTCGGTGATTGTACAAGCGCAGGATCCATTTGGGCTCGACTGCGGAAAGTAGCGGCTAATATGGGTTGTCAGCCAAACAGGGCCGGATGATTGAACGTGGCATTGTCAAATGTCGATATGGTTTCTGTGATTTGCGTGCCGGGCAACTTGGCTACGGTTTGCTCGCCTCCTCATGCGTATACATGCGGTAGAGAAGTAGTCAAACTTAGGCTGGTTTAGCCCGTTGCGTAGCGATGGAGGCCATGGCTGTTTTGCCAAATACGTGAGAGGGGAGGGGTCTAAAAGTAGATTGCCGTTTTATTCTGGACAGTACCGCTGAAAGTCCATGATGTGAGCTCCAAATCATACGCCACATTCTCCGCTTCGGGCGCATGGAAATCACTATGGACTTGTGCCAAGTGATCAAGGAATCAGAGCCATGGCGCCTTGCGGGGACTTCGTGGATTCCCACTTAATACTACTTGAATTCAATGGATAGTGGGCTTACCGGATCAAGTTACTTTCAATTAACCCCTCGCCTGCCGCTGGGGCTGGGTTGATATCGAAGATGAACTTCGAAGGCGTTTGACGACTGCTTACCATCTTTGCGAACCGCCGCCCACTAACCCTGGCACCTGCCTTTGGGTTCATAAATCAAGCGAGAGCTTATATTGTATGTATGCTACATTAGCCAACTCACACCCCAAATGTGAAGTAACCTTCCATGACCCTCACGTACCTTAGCCACAAGGTGTCAATAGTGAGAAAAGAGTGTTGACTGATTCCGTGGCATAGTACCCCCCCTGTATCGTGTAAGATAGATGTGGAACATGGTCGAATTCTCCTGAAACACACTCCACGGCTTTATAATTTATGGACAAGGCGCGGCTTGACCTGGCCAGATCAATTATTATCTTATCTAGGTCAAGGCCTCGTGGCTGTGTTCAAGGCACCACGGGGACTTTGATCATGAAAATAATGCCTTTGTCGAGCTTTTGTGGTAATTTGGGCATGCACGATTCGTATCGCTACTCGGGGCCTGCACTGTGAATGCGCGTGTGCCACGGCATGCTGTAGCTATCTTGTGATTCCCGGCATGGTCCCTTGTGATATGTCTTTCCTTGAATCAACTGAGAACCTGTCATTCTTCCGCGAGCGTTTGGAAGCACGGTTGGTTGTAACATAGCTGTATAGTAATTCCTGTTAGGACTATCGTGATGAAACGGTAGTAGTCCCGGCACAGCATCCGACTCAATCACGGGAGAAGGGGTGACTTGTAAATTAATAGAAATGACTGTTTTGGGTCACCAGGTCCGAAAAGTTGCCGCCTTTGAAGGTTAGTATAATCACTTTCCGAAGTCGCATGCCATTGCTATGGATCGTTGGTAGTTTCTCAGCAGAAATCTCACGTCAGAGCCTTTCAGCACCGCGGGCTTGATATCTTTCAAGGCAAGGTTGATTCTCGATGGTGCAAAAAAAATCTGATAGATGGAGTGATTGCTCCGTTTGCCAAGCGACGGTCTAGCGCGAACACTTGCTCATCCGACAATGAGCCAATCAGCAGGTACTTGTGGGGGCACAATCTGTAACAAAGCGCCCTCTCCATTTTAACTGTCATATCTAATAATTAAGTAAATACTGGAACAGGGGAAGTTCCGGATGTCAGTCACGTGTAAGGTGAAACTTGACCGCGGTTATTATTTAGTTGACGGTCATGTGATCAAAATATACTTTATTAGGAAATGAGTTAGTGGTAAGGCTATGGGGAATCCCTGGGGATTCCCCCATGCCGTTGATGCCGATGAAAATGTAAGGTTAAATCTGTGAAAATCAGACAAATTTAAATTTGACGGGGACAAGTCAATCTTAGCAAAAAAAAAAACGTCTAAGATCTAACGGAGCGCTTGCAGTTACTAAAGACTACGAAGCGGGCTCGGAGGCGCTGCAATTGTAGTTCTTCCAATTCAACTCACTCAACCCTTAGCATTCCGGGTGCTAGACACGCTATCCCCTGTTTTTGTCTCTAAGCGGAATATGCCAACCATGTCCGCCAATTTTACACCTCCATCCAATACATACGACATTTCCTTTTTATATATCTTCATGATCCCGACACTTGTTATTGCCCTCCCGAACTCAATTCCAGGTTCATCCAAATGGCCCTTTATACTCCTCCATCTCTCCCATTAACTCCTTGCAAAATGGGCTCGACATCACGTCCCTCATTGCCCACTGAGCTCCTAGCAACTTGGTCTGCTTGGCGTCCGCTAGCACACACTGGCCTCCTGACTCCTCCAATGTCTGCATCTCTACCAAGGATCGGCGCTCCCCAGGTGACGTCCTTGCCACCCATTGCTCACTTTGATCGTCAGGTATCATACATGCATCCAAGTACGTGTTTCCTACTCTCATTCTCATCATTAGTTATTCATCTAGCCAAAGTAACACCACCGCGTACTCAAGACGCGTCTGCTTGGTCGCGACCTGTTCACGTCGCGGACGTGTCACCCGAACCCTATGTGAGCGAGGTGGACCACCACGCGCATCCCTTTCAGCAAAAGCCTGCACCGTCTGAAGATGTCCCTCGTCCAATTGATTGGTTTGACGACTCCCTCAAGAGATCATCACATTACATCGCAGAGAAAACTTGCGAAATGATATGCTACCTATGGTTCTCTTCGTCACTTTCGACCTCGACATCTACTCAACCACTCACCCCTCCCTATTCACCTGAAATTCCTGCCGCCACCTCCTCTCTTCAGCTTGCTGCAACGCCGACCTTTGTGTCCTTTATGCAGAAGTTGCTAGAAACTACCCAGGTCAGCCAATCGGTGATCGTCTTGTCTCTCCATTACATATGGCGACTCAAGGAACGAAACCGTTTCACCGCTGGTTTGCCCGGAAGTGAGTTTCGCATCGCGGTCGCCGCGCTCATGATGGCAAACAAATTTCTCGATGAGTGAGTTCATTGTGCCTATTTACGTTATTGTGTTCTCAACCATGATTCTAGCAACACGTACACCAATAAGACCTGGTCGGAGGTTTCTGGTATCGAATTGACTGAAATTACCCGAATGGAGAAGGAATTTTTAATGGGAATCAACTTCAACCTTTACATATCGAAGAAGACCTACGATTCGTGGATGCACTTATTGAGAGGACTTGTCCACGCGAAAGAACGAGAGTGTCGTAGATGGCGTCATACTCGCGTCCGGCATCGGACGCCTCGTCACACTCAGCCGATGTCCGCAGCACCAATTCGTTCCTATAGATGGAGATGTCACTCGTCATCCCACCGCGCACGTTCGACCTCGCCCGAACAACCCATTCATCCTCGTACTTATTCGTCTTCATATCACGTGACTCCGCCGAATCCCGTTCTCTCGCCATGTCTTGCCCCTGGTTTGAAACGCTCGGCTGCTGACGCGTTCTCACCGACTTCGTCATCGTTCCACGAGTTACCGCCATTGAAGCGTCCCACGGGCATGACTTTGCAAATTCCGGAAACAAGTTATCCAACGGCCCCTCATTCGGCTTCACCAGTTGAATCTTTGCAGTCCTTTGCCAAGATGTCATTGTCATCATCTTCGCCACACTCCTTACGGTCTGCCCAACAAGGTGATTCACGCCCGCAGACTTTGGTAGCTGCCTACTCTGCGGAAGGACCCGTGAACGTTCCTCAGGTATGTTCTTTCCGTCTCATCTGCATAATCTATCTCACATTCGTGGTAGAACCTTTATTATTACTCGCTTGCTGGGTCATCGACCGACAATGCAGCGGAAGAAGAAAGAGTTCGCCGTAAAACCCGATTGCGGTGTTATCAACCTCAGCCTCCACCTCCGCCATCTTATCCGCCCCCGTCGTATATGCCACAGGATATCCAGTCCGAGTCTGTCAGCCCTTACGAAATACACGTCGACGTGCGAGCCGTGCCTCTTCCTCACCTGCACGATGCCGTCTGGTCTCGGAAGCTTGCTCGACCTCCTTCATATGGCGAAAGTTCTTTGCAATTACCTCCCTTGAGGGAAAACGCAGTTCCGTCAGCTCCTTTCGCCAACGCAGGACCACCTGGTGTCCATTTTTACTCTGCTTCTAGTCAGCGGGAATCTCCCGTGTATCCTTATAATTGGTCTTATGGCAGATAGTCCTTGGCTACTCATTCCTGTTTAATGCACGCGATTATTTGCATCTCATCGGTTCTTCTACTTTTCACATCGAACTTCAACTTTGCACTTTTTTCGCCATATCATTTCGTTGCACGCAATTCATTGACACTGACATACATTCTCGGCATCCGCATTTGTATTTCACTTACATTTCCACTTTCTGTTAGCAGAGATCAAGCAGAGATTACATTACCCTCATAGTTAGCTACTACTATACGAGAAAGAATGCTAAACTGACATACATCGAAGTCGTCGGAGCTGGTGGGATTACTTGGTAAACCAATCACAAGCCACATGAACCTTGATGTGATGTACTTATTAAGGCCTACTAACAACGGTAAGTTGGTAACTGTACAGTTACAGTGTTGTTATTGGTGCGGCTTGATAGATCTATGGCCGAAACAGCCTAAAATTTCAATGGTCTTCCGAGTCTGGAATGCATGTGCGCAGAAGCCCATCTTTTTTTTTTCCCGCATAGGTCAGTGAGAATGACGGTATCATGCCTGATCATGCCCAGTCCGCACTCCGCGGTCCCCATCGTGTCATCGGAGCCCTTGTTACAGATCGCGCCAGGCTTTTGATGCCCCTGCTACAGGTATGAGTCGATCTGCATTCACGTACGGTGGCATTGGCACAGGATGTCTCCGTGTGCCTCCGGGACGTCTATTTCCCAGTACTCCGTGCCCCTATATCCTCATTATAACGATACTTTCAAGTTCTGGTCTCGTTCTCACCGTAATCGAACGGTGTAGCTTCATAAATAGGTTGGGCCCAGTGTGACGAGACGACCTAACTATTTTACGAAAAGAATTTTAGCGTTCATCCCGGAGTAACCCATCACCACCTGCGACCAGAATTGGCATGTGAGGGCCTATCATATCACGGCCCAAGTCTGATAGATACGCATGATGGATCTTTTCCTGTCCCACAAAGGGATTGACAATGAGGGCTTTTTCATGTCGAACCCCCGTGTTCCTTACCACGCCCCTAGTAATAGCATTGTTGCAAAGGCCATTTGGAGTTACATTTGACAGATTTCGACGCCTCTGTACAATCGCCAACTCACAGGTTAATAATGATGCCCTTCCGAATTACTTATATGCGGGGCCAGGGGTCGGTTTCAGTGTCTGACGATACAGATTGTGATCTCAATTGGGCCATGTTGGATGAAAGGAACGCTTGGGTGAAGAAGTAACCGGATAGCAGACCCGTCACTGAAGGACCAAGTTTCGTTTCATCGAATTTCATATCAGTCACTGCTTAGTATGGGGGTGATGAATCTAGGGTGGACACACTCACGAGCACCACTGATAATAGTTTTATTCCGGCCAAAGCCCATAAATTTTGAGCCTACTAGTGCTGCCCGGATCGTGATATCAGGTGTCCGTTACAAGGCACATGGGGGCACGTGAATTAACTTGCCTCCTGCCAGGCCCGACGTCAAGCCAGCAAATATCCCATCTCTCCGAGCCTCCTAACGATGATAATATGCCATCATTTCAATGTCAATTTTTTATTTATATTTTTATAAAATAACACGAACCCTCCATGCGGCTGCTTTGAGCTGCTGTTCCACACCCGACTTGTGATCTAACTCCATTCTCTGTGGTTAATTGCGCAGCAACAACAAAGCAAAAGCAAATGGCGGCCGTAGACGGTATAGAACGAGATTTTTCAAAAATAAAAGTTTTTGGGCGTGCAAGGAAAGGGTTAAGCTAACCTGACCGGATTTGGAGTTAGTACTGATGCAACGCGTTTCGTCACACCACGTTACGCTGTGACATACGCGCTTCTACGCCTTTACACCCATATTGTTATCAGAACAAGTGATATGTCCCCTGGAGGGAAGAAGAGTCGGGCTCGGAGTCCACAGGAACTCTATGACGAAATCAAAGGTATCAATCTCCGACCCCCATCAGACGTATTCATCGCACCTGATGGGCTACACATAACCCCAAGAACTCTTGATCAAGACCAAACCGAAGCTAAAGGACGCAATCACCACCAAGGATGAAACCATAACCAGAGATTTACATAAGATAGCCTCGCTTGCACAGATATTCACAGAACAGCGGCTGAAGACGAGCAAAAACAGCCAGTTATCAGATTTACTCGATCAGGAAGGTTCGCTATCATTGTTCGGTATCAATGGTGAACAATCATGAAACCCCAAGTGTCTCGCTTTAGGTGTCAACCTGTGGAATGCGTCCGGCGTGGTCCGTCAAGGCTCTGCGCATGACAGCCGCGCTGTCGTCGCCGCTTGTATGCCTTTTTTTTTGTTCGTGTGATTGGTCTCACTTGACGCCCTTGGCCAGTGCGGCTAGCTGGTTTTCGCCTCATGGAAGCAGGGTTGGAACCTAAGCCTGACGCTGAAGGTTAGGAGAAGTCCAAGAATTCTTGCGTGATTGTCGCTCATTTACTTTATGTCCTATCAGCATTATTACATATTCTCCAAATTGCGAGCAAGACTGGCGCAACCCTGTCCGGTACGTTTTTAAACAAAGGCCCAACAAATATTTTATATTTTCGTATCTGCAAATAACATCACGGATCCAGAACTCGGTCACAATGACACCGCATCGAGCGTACTAGGTTGTGCGGCGAAGGTTATTTTTTTTTCCTCGCTATGTCATTTGGTGGTTCATCATTAATTTGCTTCAAGTATGAGGAAGCGCTGAGAAATATTGACGACCCGAGTGGCACCAATCACCAAGCCAAGGCATGTGTTACAGCTGTCTACCTCTCAACCAGAATGGAAGCAGTGAGGACTCTAATCCTCGTGATTTGGAGGCGTTTGATATATTTAGGAACTTTCGTGAAATAGGCTTGGAGGGAAGGAAATGAAGGGTTAGCGGCCTTCATGGCTGACAAAATCACAGGTCGTCCCTGAGTCGTTTAATATGAGCCGCTCTGATTGTCCTCATAGAGAATGACGGACGGCTCGTGCTCCTGTCTAATCATGACGTAAGTCCCATTCGGTCGACCATACTTCTCATGGTAAACATTTTCAGCGAGAGACGCTCGCGACTAAGCTTCTGGACATTGGAAAATCGCTTTTGAGAAGTTGCTATCAGGACAGCAAATCGGCGCCAGAAGAGAACAAGGCTCAGGATGCTATTCGATGGATGCAAAAGGCGTTTTCCGTTATTGAGCCACTCGATTGCGCGACTAATGCTGAGCTTGTTGAGCTCAAGGTGCGTATTTTTTTTCGAGTACACATCATTCGTTGCTCAATCCTGGGCAGAGATCGGTTCTCAGGAGTCTGGGTAAGTGAACTTGAGTACAATCATAGTATGGTACAAGGGGGCTCAGATCGGCCCCCTATCAGCCCGTGGCTACTTCTTGTCATCATCCCAGGATCCAGAGAATTTGATCAGAGCGGAAACCGCGCTAGAAGAAGTTATCGCAACTATCGATCCTTCTGTGGACAACGTAAGCAAAGTCCTGCCAAAATGATATGCTCAAGTGGCATTTACCCACGTTCTTGTAGGTAAGGTCCGAATACCAGCAACTCCGATGGATGAAGTTGGCTGTCATAAAGCGGCGAAAAGCTGGAGATACTGTTCTTCTTCAAGGTGAACTTTCTTGACCCGGAATCTTCCACATTTAGTGGCGGGATGTGATTACTCACGTTCTTCATTAGCCCTACAAGCCATCATTGACAACATGTCATATTCAGAAAGCAATCTTACCGAGTGAGTTTATGGGAATGCTGTAATCCACTTCGTTTTCTCAGATTGCGTTTCAAAAGTATACTACAGGAACTTCGGACGCTTTCTCAGTATCAGTAAGTCGTCTGATATGGTGGAGTTGTTCCCTTGATTCAATCTGGGCGCAGCCAATTAGTCACGAGTGCAATTCAGTACTGCCTTCATCGGGCCTTACAGTGCTCTTGGAGCACAGACGCCGTGGAAAGGCTTCTCATATCTCTCGTATTCCATTGTTCCAAAGATGACAAACACGACAGGGCCGTGCAAGATCTACATGCATCTTTTAAGGGTAGGGTCCCATCTTTATTTTGTTGCTGTATACAGGCTTGTGCGAACTATTTACCTTTCTGCGTAGAACTGAGTGACGTGGAATTTGAGCTTCTCAAAGCTCCGGCCACAGCTTGCATTACGGTATGTGCATGCTCCATTCCGTTCGTTCAATTTATAATGGAATTTTTGAACGTTTTTCATAGCTTTTATGGCAATACGGTGATCGCCATTATCATGCGGGGCGATGGAAAGAAGCTGCGGACTGGTTCAGTTGTGGCACTCATTCTATATTTGCAAGTTTAGGCCCTGTCAGCAGCTCAAAGTGTTTTCGGAAAGCTGCCCTAGCGCATCTTAAGCGAAAGGACTACGCTCACGCGGGGTCGGTCATCCGCCGCTGTCCTGACACAGAAGCTACGACGCAATATGTAACCTTTCTTATTGCCGTGCATCAAGGTTTGCGAGTCTATGGCCTGATAGCGTGATATGTATCTCATCTATGCTAATTACAGGACTGGAAGATGAAGGTATCTCCATTCTGAACAAAAACTGATCAATGTCCTCTAATTGATGGTCATTTATCAGCGATACAATCAATACGGAATATGGTACATGCGGTGAACTTCGACCGCAAGATGATTTTATTGGCCTGCCGGCTGGCGCATGATATGGACATGAAGAACCTTCTTCTTAACGTGCTGAAGGCTCTTCTTGAAACGTTGAACTTCCGAGAGAACGTGGAGAACATCACTGAAGCCATGGCGCTGGTAAGGTGTATAATAAGGCTTATCATCAAGCTCCTTGGAGAACCCGCTGCCGATTTGTGAGTTTGCGGTGTTAAGCCCATCGAGATATCGAGCTGAAAATTGTGTCAGGGAGCGCTTAGTGGCGTCATTACTCCACCACTTGAAGATTGGTTGGTCGAAATTTATGGACCACTTGCACGTGTTCTAACGCAGTGGATGTGGCAGCGGTGACTGTTGCAGAGTCTTGTGAACAGCCTGCCATGCTTGTTAGAGACGTATCTTGGCTCTGGAGAACTGCATACAATTGTGCTATCCAAGCTTGCTCGGATTGGGAAGACAGAGAAAATCAAATATCTGACATCTTTGACGCAGCGAGACGAGTCAGTGATTTTTTGACAATTATTTTCTTGAGTTTAAGCTCGTCGCACAGCTTCTCGAGCTCTACATACTACATGCGACTGTAGAGGTGGACCAGGCAATTTACGTTTACTTGGTTAATGCCTCGTTCGCATCCGCTTCAGGCCGTGGTACGTCTCGCTACATTCCTTAGAAGACTAAAGTGACCATACCTTTTTGCACAGTTATGTCTTTCAGACGTTTGCGGTCGCAGACAGAATCGATTGAAGTATTTCAAGGTCCTCTTGCGAAACCTTCTACTGACTTTTTTTTCAGCCTGAGACATACCGCGATCTGTTCAACGAGGTCAATCAATCATCACAGCGCATCGTCAAGGTTTTGCGGGAGGAGAAGGTATCACAAGAGGACCTTCCTCGACTTCAGTCATCCTTGCAGATTTTACGAGTTTTTATCGTCGAAGCAGCAACTCACCTGTCGGATTGGAACACGGTCCTGGCCACAATTGAGGGACGGTTACAATTCCCTTTTAATAAATCAGACAGGAACTTATTCTGCATACAGGAGGCATCTCGCTCCGATCGTGATTCATTGGAAACGTACGAGGCGTTCGCTGACACTCTAGTGAGAATTTTTTTTTAGCTCTTTCTGTGCATGACGTGTTCAACGTTACTCCTAGTGGGAGGACAAAAACTGCCCCATGCACGGTAGATATTATTTTCAGCTTCACGATGAAGCTTATGCTAGTCAAATTTAGTCCTTTTCACAGCGCTAGAGGTAGGTCCATGTGGAAGTCATCAATTACTTACCTTAACCCTGCGTTGTAGGCCACACTACACGCTTGTTTAGCTCGCGGACATTTTTCTCTGGAGAAATTTTCCCGGTGGCTCCGAGCGATGTGTCTTATACTACTGACAAGAGCAACAGGATCCGATCGATCCAAGGCAATTGGCTACGTGGACCAAGCTATTGCTGTACTGGAGGAGCACGGCGACGCTAGGGACGGCGGTGATCTGGTAACATTCCAGTCTCGCACTGTATCTTGGCTCACAAATTTGTACGGAAGCTCTATCCTTTGGACGAGCGTCAGTGGCTTCTGAGCACAGCGTACAACACCGGCCTCGAGTGTCTTCAGTCAGTGAATATCTCATGTAATGTATGCTGACGCAGGACCCATCTACCTCAGTGCATCCATGGTCGACGAAGCAAAACGTTGGTTCGAATGTTCTACCGTTATCTGCCGCTTCGTTCCCGATGGTAGGCAACGCGCAGAAAAGGTAGGCAAAACGCAATGACAAATCGGACTTCACCACATACTGCAGCAGATCTCGACGACGTATAGCGACCTCCTAGCACGCTACCCGACTAGATGAAGCGATCGCACGAATATCGAACAACTTCAACGTCACAACTGGATCGCCTCACATGTGTATTATTATGTGTATTTGTTCTTGTATTTGTAGCATTGCAAGCCCAATTGGACTACCTGCATTTTTTATTGCTGTGAGAAATGACGCAGCTGATAGAGTAGTACACGACCGCGAGTGTTGCCGATAGCCAAGTACTCGCTCTCACGGGAGAAATCGACAGAGGTAACATGTCCGAGAGGGGTACTTGACGTGGGCCAGTTCCCAAACGCTGTCAACGACGGGCAGTGAACCTGAATAGGAACGCGTCAATTTGAATGAATGAAAGCTTGGGAAAGATGCAATAGTGACACACCATCCGCATCTGATCTTTTTTATCGTTACTTGCTATTGCAAGTAGCTGGGAATCGTGATTGAACCGCAACGTAGAGATACTTGTTGTCAGGTTGCCTATCGTCTTCAAAGGCTTAGGTTTGCTTCCCTCAAGATCGACCGTACTCTCTGCGTTGTAGACATTGACCAAACCTGTGTTTGAACTTGACCATATTGTCAGTGTGATTAGCTGCCTCACAAAACCAAAAGACATACCCAACAGTCAAGTATTTTCCTTGGCCATCTCCGCCAAATATTCGACTACCAAACCCGCCTTCATCCTGCCACCGTTTCACGCATTTGCGCTGCCCGATATTCCAAACATAAACCTGTGAATCTTCAGTCAAGCCCAGAAGCTCGCCTGCTCCAGCCTTCGACCACCACAGAGACTTCACATTCGCGTTTGCCTTGAGGTCGCCCACGACTTGCGCTGCACCTGATCGCCAATCGACGAGGTGAACCTGGCCTCGCCGTCCCGCAACGGCGAGAATATCCCCTGTTGGGTTGAAGGAGGAAATCTCCATGCTCGTGCCTTGGTCCCCACGGCCCGAAGAGAATGTGGTGCCCCATAAGCCCCGAGGGGAGCGGTGGGATGCTCCAGATTGAAGATCGTAAGTGTAGTAGAAAGGCCGTGGACCAGTCATCAATATGGACGTGCCGCTGGGGTGGAAAACGGCATTGGTGAGAGGAAGTGATGGGACGTGAAGAGTTTGGGCATGAGGATTCGTGAGACCGTCAATCTATCAAGCGAGTTCAAGTTTGAAGTACAAAAAACATGGAGAGCAGCACCCACGTGGAAAAGTCTTAGGCGACGGTCTCCACTTGCAGTCATTAGGACGGGAATGTGTGGCGAAGGATGGAATGCAACCGTTTTTATTTCGCCATCCGCTGGTGCAGCTTGATTAGCATCCCGCAATCGCTCGATGGAGAGTGTGCTCGGGAGTATAGGTCTTGACTTGGTAGTCCCAAAAATTCCGGCCGTTGATGCCAGCAGCTCCGGCACAACATCCTCCTCACTCTCAGATCCAGAAGCCGATGTCCGTCGTCTCTTTGCGCGTTCGCTTTTCTTGCGTGCAATAGATGCCCAGTCTGGAGTTGGATTTATGTGTTCGAACTGCCTGCGTAATCTGCGCTCGTATTCGCGTCCTCCCACTGTATCGTCAGAGGGCGCGTCGCGCAATTTGCGAAGACGATTATTTGATGCGAGTGAGACTTGAACGTTGACATCGTCTGGGTCTGTCCATGCGGGAGCTTTGGTTTTTTTGGGCTGCTGGGGGATGTCCTCGCGGATAGTGGAGATTTCTTCGTCTTCATCGCTTTCTGGGACCTCCGGTGTTATGAGCTCTTCGTCATCTTCCACATCAGACTGTACAAAGTCTTGGGGAGCCTGGCTAAGCTCGGATGGTCCAACATTATCGTCCACGAAAAAAAGCTACAGGTGACGTGAATAATAGAGTGTATTTTCCAGTAGTTCTGCACATACATCCAAGTCGAGCAAATTTTCAAACTCTCGTCCTACATCAAGCTGGTCATCGTCTGCCTCCTCATCAGAAACAACCAGTATCTCCTTTCCAGCCTTTTCAGGAGCATATGGTACACCAAACAGCAAGTTTTCGAGACGCCTCTCCTCGTCGTCTTTACTGTCATTGTGCAGGTCAGCACCTAGTGGGACTTGTGCTTGGTGGATTTTGCCTGTCTTTTGACGTTTCCGAGGATTTTTGACCATTGTGACACAATGTTATCACTTTGGAGGTCGGTTGGGAGATACACAGAAGATGTAGTAGTGGAGACTTGGTGGACGTTGTCGCTGTTGTGAACAATGTGCAGATGATTTCGAAAGCGCGGGTGGCTGTGTAGAACTTCAAAGCCTTGATCACTTATCTGCTTATCAATCAAGGAATGACCACGACAGCTATCCATCATCGAAGTCGCCCACAATCCAGATTTTTTGCCGCGTATGGATCACATTTGTTCACAGTCAGGTGCGGTGGTTCCTTTCTCGAGATCGTTATCAAGCCTGTATCACGATCTCATCAAGTTGTGGTCGTTACGCAGACTCAACCGAGTACCAACCGTCTGTGGCAGACATCTTAAAAGTCAAACGATACCTGCAATTCAAGCTTCCTGCGGAGCTTATTGACAGGATTATCGACGACGCATGTTACTGGGCACACAGCACAGTCTACATCGGGCGGCCTTTCACCGTTCCTATTTACAGGAACGGAAAGCGTTCTGTAGATGGAGTCTACATAAGATCACTCCCTCTTGGCATTCGCGGCACTGAGGGCGACATCAGGCTAGTTGAAGAGGACTTCGAGGATGGTGGTGTGGCTTGGGAGAAGAAGTTGCAACTCGGCGGACTGGATGACGCCTCATCTTCTGCGCCGACGCTATCATCGCATCCGTGCAGAAAGATAGAGTTCCAGCTATGGTGTCATGATCAAAGCGTGCGCAAGAAGTTTCCTCATGCGTTCAGCACATCATTCGTATGGGCCGACGTCAGCATAGAGTCATTGCAGACACCCATCTCTGAAGACGACACCATCGAATGGCCAGCGCATCTTCTTTTCGAAGAGTGCAGCGCAGAGCTATCGCGTAGTCAACAAGAAACCGGCAAACCGTTCAATCCTCCCAGCCTGAAACTGAGGAAAAATATTGCAATGAAGACCTCGGGATCAACCCACCCCATGTTTTGGCATTTCCGCGATTCATTCCACAACTGCAAGGACCCCGACGATGACTGCGTCTGGCATTTTATTGATAAAACCTTTGACAGGGATGCTGCCAAGTCTGCTCAAGTGGGGAGACTGGTGCGCAGCATGGAAGTAGGAGATTGCGTGACCCTGTGGGTCCAAAATCGGCATCCCGAGTCAGAAGATAACGTTCAAGAGGCCAGGATCACTGTGTATTGGGCGGTGTAGCACCACGGCATTTTCCAATATCAATACATACATATTGTGGCAAGCCGAACCTCGTTCAGCTTCCCAACTTTGAAGATAAAGTTCAAGGGGCCAGGATCATTGGGTCGTGTGGTAGTGCCCGGCATCTTTCCACACATGCCGTGACTAGCTGATTTTTTCGAACCTCGTTCATTTTTCCATTACATACGAGACGTGCTCAAAGTTTACAGTACTTATCCCCTTGTCCACGTTTGTTATTGAAGGAATCAGTAAATTATGTCCAATACAAATTTCCACAGGGTTCTAGTGGATCCATCGTTAATCCCAAGCAGTTAACAAGGATCCGGGATGTCGTGACTTTACTGCAGGCAACTTCATGGTATCCGATCATCAAATATTGCCTGCCCCCCTCCCCAAGGCCTCCCTACGGAAACGCTGTATGTGTCTCAGGGCATCCTATGCAACTGATGCATCACACTGACAACACCATGTACTGAACACGATGAGAGCAAGACGATCGAGTGATAACCTATTAGAGTCGAGGGCTCGGACCTACAGCAGGGTACTGGTCGTACCCTGAAGTCTAGTCAGATCAAGCAGGTCCCTGACTGCTCCCTAAACTGCATGTCCGAATCGACAGCGCCTCACAGCTTCGAACGCAATCCCATCGATCGAACGCGTTCAAATCCAATCAACCACCACGTTTGACTTTTATGTATTTTTCGCAGCAAGGTACGCTCATCCTTTCTTGAGACTGAGCTACCAACTACTTGATTCAAGTTATGACCATTATGCCGGCTCAGGCTGGGCGGGATTGAGAACGTTACAGAACACACCGTTAACGTTGTCTAGCACTTGCCTCGAGTCCTTTGATGAATAATCTGCAGAGACCACAGAAGTGGTCAAACTGGGGCGTGGCCCGCAGTCTGGATGGGCGGTTTGTGTGTAGTTTGTAAGTACTAGGTGATCGTATTACCCTGCAAGCTCGAGCTCATGTTGCCACATCGTTCCCTAACTCGTATCGCCCAACACACTGCGGGGGGCATCGGGCATAATTCACCCGCCGAAGGGTTTGTGCCGACCAAGTCGGGGCTTCCTGAGTTCAGAAGGCCAATGTGTATTGTGTAATGTGATGCAGCGGCGTGCTGGAAGAACAGTTGTGAGGGGGCCATTCAGTAAGTGCGTCCTGACCTCGAATGCTGATAATTGACCTGAAGATTCGGATCCGGACCAATGATCGAGACAATTAACAGAAGGAGACAAATATTGGTTTCTCCTGTCCGACTCGTACGATCGGCTTGGTACACCAATGTCACATCGATCACTGAAAATGCCTCTTGATTACGCCAAGCAACTGATGACGACCCTTGCATTAGCATATTTCCCTTTGATCTATCTCGGAGGTCGTTGTTCACAGACGTGCAGGGACCATGCAGACGACACACGTCGTCCGCGGCATTCCCGGATGCTCCGTAATTGAGCCACGCCAGTACGGGACCCCGATATGTAAGCAATACGTTCGTTGTCGGCAGGAGGAACGCGGGCTCCATGCTGTGCGGCGAAATCGTTCGGCACTGGGCAGTGGGAACCTACAGGAAGGCACGAAATCAGTCAAAGTCACACATGGACATACCTCTTTTCCGTGGGTTCCCTCCGGTGAGTTTACTTAAGTAGACTCATCAACTTGGTTGCACTTAGCTTGGATTCTTGATTTGAGGCGGCATGGGACCTTTTGGTGGTATTTTGATCTTCTATTCCCGGGCTGGATAAGGATCGGGTGCATGTGGTTGATTCCCTTGCACAGCGAGCGTTCCTAAGGAGCGGGTCGTATCACCATAGAGCACAAGGGCCCTTTGATCGTATACGCGAGAGTCTCGGAGTCTTCTACTTGGTCGAATTTGTTGCTACCATACCATATAGCGGCCTCCGCCCGCAGCGTTGGCGCCACCAGTATAATTTTCAGCCCTGCAGTGACCGTGACTGCCATTTTGAGTTGACAAGAGATCTAAACTGAGACTGCTCTTGTTAAGTCACCGTTCGTACAACGTATAGCACAATGGTGTCTTATCACGACGCACGTTCAAGGAACGGAGAGCGCGTTGAGACACCCATGGTCCACCGACTTGAGAGCGCTGAGACAACCACACACTGCAGTCACTGCACCGTCAGATGATAATTTACAAATGTCCGCGGTTTAGTCGCGATAAAAATTTGCTGGCTTTGAAAGTGAAAGAAGAAGATGGCAGACTTAGCCGAGACAGCATCTTTTCCCCCGGTCCGCCCAGGTCCACAACACACCCCTTCAAGCTTCACTGATTTTGTAGCTTGCGTCCGTGATCTGGTAACCTTTTTTTCATAGCAGGACCTTATCCCTCCCTGCGCTGGAAGGAGTGTCCAACACACTCCAACCACTAGTACCTGGCACTGCCAACGTGTTGATACTTGTTACTGCTTTTCTCCTGTTGTGGAGCATCTGATCTCAGCTCTCCCACTCATACAGCTTGTTCAATTTGACCCTCATTCGTCATCAGACTGTTCTTCAACAGTTCTAGAACCTGGTTGTTGGATTCGTAGCCTTAGGGCCCTGCATTCGTTTCGGCACCACAATAAGAAATCATGGGTGCATGCATGTCAACAGGGGGGATGGTGGATATCTCGGAGGATGATAAGCGGAGGCACAGAGAAGCGGAGAAATATCTCAAGGACGTGAGTTTGCGACGGAATGACCATGACCTTCGCCCGTCGTTCTGCACCTGTCACTGGTAGCATGATGTTGATCACATCCATTATATAGGCTAAGGCCAAGATGACTTCCCAGGTCAAAGTACGTACCACGCCCAGTTCTTGTGTGTTGTTCACCTTATGTGTGGCATCTAGGTCCTTCTCCTAGGGTCTGGCGACTCAGGAAAATCGACAGTTCTCAAGGTAAGTTATCTCCCCAGTCCACTTGCTGTCAGTTCACGAGGGCTTCTTTCGTAGCAAATGCGACTGATTCATCGGGTACCCTTCTCGGTAGCAGAAATCGAGACTTACCGCCAACTAGTGTTCAATAACCTAACGACAGGCATGAATTACGTTTTCGAGGCCATGGAGGACATGGAGCTCGAGCTTGCGGAGGAGAACCTACCACACGTGGAACTCATTCAGAATGCCCGGGATATCCATGAACAGGAACCTTTTCCTATGTCATACTACGAGCCTTTGAGAGATCTTTGGGCCGACAGTGGGGTCCAACAGGCTTACGGAAGAGGGAACGAGGCTGCGCTTCCTGAAAAGTGAGCCTCGTGTTTTCGTGCCTTGCTCCTCCGAGATCTTACAACTCTTACTACAGCTTGTCGTACTTTTTCTCTTCGCTGGACAGACTATTCGACCCCTCATACCACCCAACCGAACAAGATATCGTCCAGTGCCGAGCTCGCACTATTGGGATAACTGAGACGACTTTCCAACTTAAAGACCATGAAATGCTTATGGTCGACGTCGGTGGTCAGAAGAGCGAGCGGAGGAAATGGATTCACTGTTTCCAGGATGTGACCAGCATTTTATTTCTGGTTAGTCTAAGTGGGTATGACCAATGCCTTGTTGAGGATCGGGATGCGGTGAGTTACCTTGCACGTCGTGATTTGTCCGAAGACGAACCTTCATTTTATGGTTCTAGAACCAAATGCAAGACGCTATGACAATATGGGACTCAATATGCCACTCGCAATGGTTCAAGCAGACATCAATAGTACGTCACGTTGTCCTCGTGGTTTTGAAATCCTTAACGCGTGCACCATCAGATTCTATTCTTGAACAAGGATGACCTCTTTCAAAAGAAGATCCTCAACTCTGATATCAAGAATTTCTTCCCGGTAAGTCAAGTTCCTCCGACTGGCGCCTCCTGCTCAAAGTACTTTAGGATTACGACGGTGAACAAGGGGACGCAAAAGCTGGACGAGATTACTTCCGGCGGCGTTTCACGCGGCTAGCTCACAAAGCTGGACGTTCTAAAGAACGCGAAATTTACATCCAGTACGTCTTTCTCTTCTCTGCTGAAGACGCAGCCTTAACGCTAGAAAGTGTGACAACTGCAACCGATACGGAAATGTTAAGAGTAGTAATGGCCGCCGTTGAAGGTCAGTTCTTATGCGGACATTTTTAGGATCTAGTTACTAATTCGTTGCTTCCCAGAGTAAGTCCCTCCTTCTATTGATCCTTCCCCCGCCCGCCAGTGACGCCGTCCAACCGTACGCTCATCCATTTCCCACCACACTTCCCCTTTCTTTCATAGCATCGTTCTTCGATCCAATCTTCAAATCGCGGCACTAATTTGATGTTTTCTTTTTTTTTCTGTTCATCTTATGCATTTATCCATGTCATCGTCGACGTCCGCATCTCGCTAACGTGCTTCAAACGTACTTCTATCGCCATCTTGAATGGGGGACAAACAATCTTGCATACTCAAATGTCAACCTTATTTTTCCACTGCGCATCTTACCAACCATTGCCACCCAATCTGCCAACATCACGTAACCGTCCCAATCTGTGCGCTTCTTTTGCGTTCTTCCAAAAAAAAACAATAGTGCCGTCATAAGCAAAAACGTGAGTTAGTCCCCCCTTTCCGATCAGGAGAACATTTTTCACATCAATGCGCTGATGAATTCTCCCCGGTGTCGCCAGATCCGCGAAATCATGCTATGAAGATACATTAGGCTACAGGCACAAAGAGTACCCCAAGATCCGGAACCCATTTGTGGCGCCACGCTATCTAAAGTAGGGAAGGCCCACCCTGCCCGCCACGACGACTGGCTAGCACACTTTATTTTACTCCGCGTCCAAAGTCGTGTTGTGCTCCTCATTAATGATCTTCACACATGTTGCCTTGACCATTTCTCCTAGAACCCATCGTATCATTGATCAAGCAGTCATGCAATCTGTGTAAGATACCGAACCATGTAGCGTTTGCTTTGCTTATGGTATTTATTTCTTTTCCTCGTCGAACATTATTCGCCTCTTGGCTTAGCTTGATTTTCTTGCATTTTCTGACGACTTTACATCGGTTCTTTATTGTATTGATTGACAATCTGTATCGTTACAATGCAAGAATTATGACAAAAAGTGGGTCGACTCCCGTCAGTATTGAAGGGTGCGTGAGTTTTCAGGCCTTCACATGATGTAGTCATTGCCAACACTACCGAACAGGATAATTTTAAAATTTATCTACATCATTGATCCGAGGTTACAGTGCGCCCCCCGCGTGCGTTCAAAGTGCGTCTCGTAGGGGAGGAATTGCGGAGGATAGGGTTACGGGTTATCTTGACTCGGAAAACGCCGACAGTTCATAGATCTGACGTGGGCAGAAACCTTGCTACTGCGCACATTGTGAGCCCCAATTGTTTAGCGGGGCTTCTGCGACCTTGGCGGGAAATCCACAATATCAATAATTTAAGCGCTGAACAAGATTGATAATGTATTAAAGGTGCGCTCTCAGCTCTGTTCCGACTCTTCGCTTTTGAAGTGCCGTGTGGTGTCATGCTTCGGATACGAAGTGGCTCTGGGCCGGGAATGTCGGAAGAAGAAGAAGATTACCGCCCATTGGCCATTTAATGACTCTATTGCGAATTATGTATGATTATTTGTGATTTCTCTAAGCCTAAGACTAATGGTGCTTCTTCGCCCGGCCGCGCAACGCAACTACCCCACGGTGAAGTCTTTCTCAAGGGGGCTGAACTCACCCACAGTGCCGGGAATGCCAAGATAGGGAGTGGAGTGGGTTTACAAATTCTTTTCAGTGCGTGCAATTGGTGTTCGAGGTAGACTGGATTGTTGTGGCCGTATGGGATAACAATGTGTGTCGTCAATACCCCTGTTTCAGATATTATGGGCGTAGTATTTGATATTGGTCAGACCGAAATGACCTAGCTGTGAAACTTCTTTGGCCAATACTAATTGAAAACACTTCCCTGAGATTTAGCAGAGTCCATCAAAACGTGATGAGATAGTGACGCACGTACGAGTATCGCTAGTACCTGTATGTAAAAAATCGTGATCCCTTATTATTGGAGAAAGTTTGACGTGCGGGGGGTTTGTAGAGCAGACCGCGAAGCCTGTCGATAGGTTTGTGCGCCATGGGCGGCGGGTGCCTGTCAGATGTCGCGTTCGAGGTGCGGGCTGCAGCTGCATGCTCCCCTTGGGCTGTAAAACACGAGGATATCTTTAGAACATTTCATCATCGGGTAGCGGAAATAGGCTGCGTGTGGTCGAAATGACCATGTGGATGCCGCAGGGTGAGAGTGGCGCATCACATGCTACACCCATCAGTAAGAAACCGTCGGTTCTTGCCAGTGGAAAGCTCGATGAGACGAATATACTGGTCGCCAAATTGTGCTGTGTTATTGTGTCGTTATGATGTGTAGATGGTGAATAGGTAAAGCCCGTCGTGACGATGGAGTACTTGCGTTGCGCACTATAACCTATAGGAGATGTAGAGCTGCACGCTCTACACCGGCGGTACCATGGTGTCCGGAAATTATAGCCCTCGGCCATCAATAGAAAGGTACAGCGAGTCGGACTGGAACGGATAAAAGTTTCCTTGCATTCTGCTTCCATGGCCTTGAACGGTTTTTCCAGTAAACGAGATTTGACGTGCACCCAAGACGACGCGTAGGTACGTCGGCTAATCGCCGTTCTGGGCCTTTCCAGCCTGTCTCGATGCGAGTTCCCTAGTTAGCTACCATAACTCGCTGGAGGTATTTTCAAGATGTACAGGTATGACGCAGTGTCGTTCTCCGGTGCTACCATATGATGCTTGTTTTCAGCACAAGAATTGGTGGATGTGACCGATTCGTCTTGAACGAGATACAACAACCATCGCAACTTGATGTATATCTCTAAAATGGATTAGCTATAGTGCAATTGTTCTCAGTGCGTATTTACGTCACTTACAACAAAACCCAATATTCTCCAAAAGACAAAGGTCCTTTAGGCTTTTACCCTGTCTCGCAAGGTGGTGGTCATTCTGAGATAACTTGTAATTCGTGATGTGACTCCCAAGGTGGGGCGAAATCCTGTGTTATGACTGGCTAATCAGTCTGTGTATAAGGCAAGGGATCAAAAATCGTCTACCGCGTATGTTATAGTCGTGCTACTGTCTGATCATGACCAGAAAAAAGATCAGTGACATATGGTAAGTGAGTCAAAGTTGCGAGTATGGCCGCGACTGGTCACTGATCCCAGCTTTCGCATGCGGCAGGGGGCTCATTAACTGACTATATTGTGAGTAGTGACCTTCTGGATCGATTTGATCATTAATTGATGCTAGTTAGGAGGATGAAGGTTGCTTTTCCAGACACGTGACTGACGCGCCGTGCTTATCGAGTTGGCAAGCACGCACAAATATCGTGGTATAAGTATTGCGGGAATCCTGGAATCGCCCGCTGTCGAATATCTTTGCCCGCACGCTGCATACATTAGACTCGTAACCAGTCTGGACTACGTCTTTGATATTGTTAAGTGTTTGACGTAGTCAGACTGGTCGATCTCGGAGTGATTTGGCAGGCGAAGCGAGGAGTTTGAAATTTGGCAGATGCCGGTTGTGCCGCTTTGGGTAGTCATTGTATTTGGACAGCGCTGACCACACAAAGTTCCTTCATTCGCATCGTACAAAGCATCGTATGCCTCTAACTGATTATAGCGCATCTAGGAGCAGTACTAAATGTTAAATAGGACAATCAAATGATACCTTTTCATGCACTATACCCACCCATGATGCAGCCTGAACATTTGGCTTGGATGGTCAATCCTTCCAGCCTGGACGAGGAAGGAAAAATTCTCGCTGTCCTCAAGATACTTCGTGGATTGCGGATGACGGTCATGGACCTCATGCTGCACTCAATCTCGCAAAGACCCTCCATGGCAACTTGGAGGGAAGGTTTTTTTCGGAGCAATGCACTTGTGCAATTTCTTAATGTGTTGGGCACCGACGAGCGATCGAGCGAGCACCTCCGTGTCAGTTTACGACCCCTTGCTATCGCAATGGTTATTGATGAGGTTGACACTGAGATGGAGGCCGCTAAACATATTTTTCATATGTCATCGAAAGACGTCACCCCCGAACTACTCCTCTCGTTTAACCTCGACACATTTTTGACAGAGTGGCTGTCTTGTCCGGAGAAAGAAGTAACGGGAGAATCATTGCGAGGGTCTTGCCGGAGCCTGTTGCAGCTCGAAGTACGACGTGTCTTCCAGAAAGTAACGATACGAGACATCTGAGTTGAAACAACTTCGGATGTTGTGATCCTTGGGAAATGAAATCGAGTCGCGAGAAGGCCTCGAGAACTTGCTGGTGTTGTGTCGTTGAAAGCGCACTCGTAAAGTCCGTCGGGAGATCTTCAATCGCATCTCGAGCAGCGAGCGATAAAGGTCGTATGGAACTCATGTTTGAAACTTAACATAGCATATAGTCTGAACGAGCGTATGGTAGACGCATAAGTTGTGCTACATACGATCGAGTACCGCCGGCACGACCGGCACCTACTAAATTTCAAACTCCTCGCTCCTCCTGCCAAATTTCTCCGAGATCGACCAGCCTGGCTTCGCCACTCGACTTGTCCGTGGTATTGGTAAGCCAGGCTGGTCACGAGCCTATGCATACATACCATTTTACGATATTCACCATCATGATTTCCACCTCTTGCCATATTGTTTCTCGTCTGGCCATCACGGGCGCTTTATCTGTGGGCTTTTTCAACCAAGCTGTCCTCCGTCCAATTCGATCCGGACCAAGGACGGGTTCCGCCAACCGAATGGTCGCATCGGTCTGCACGACGACCGTCATTCTCGTCATCGCCGCCCACAGAACCGCCGGTAAAATTCTGAGCGGCGAGATCGGTGCGCCATCAACCGGCGAGCTCACAGATACTGTTCCAACAGCACCGGATGGCCCAGCGCGAAAATTAAATCAAGAGACTCGCCCGGTCGCGATTTTATCTTCACTGCAATCCCAGACTCCATCTTTTCCATCTTCTTCTTCTTCATCTTCTTCTTCATCGTCACCTGTACGCGAGTCGACACCCAGCATCACTATCCCACTCGATTTGTCGAATTCCACTTCCGAATGTACAAGCCTTTCGACCACACTCAATACTACACTCGATTTGTCTCCACCTATCTCCAAATGTAACCGGATCTCTATCACATCTGTCACTACCCTCATAGCCCACGACGACGACTCGAAGGACGTCTTCACTGACGAAGCCTTGGACACCAAAGACGTCGAGTTGTTTGATGACGAAAGGACTATCGACTCGGATGAGGTACGGAGTATCATTCCTATACTTGGATTTTTCTAACTTCGCCTCTATAGGACAACTATACTATTCCACACACTATTCCACACACTAAGGACGACCACCAGGTCGACAGTCTATCCCCCAGTCTTACTATCCACAATGGTTCGTCTCCGCCGAAACTGCGGCCACTTTTTCTGGTCGACAAATTCCGGACGACGCTCACGAATACTACCACTAACCACTCTCGTTCTGGATCTGCCCACATCACGGACACCTTACTTCAGAAGACGAAGGCCGCCAACTCCCTCCACAGTGGTCTGTCCGTTACCGCCGGCAACGATTTCAGCAAAAACTTGGAGGACGCCTTCACTGACGAAGCTTTGGACGTCGAAGATATTAAGTTATCTGGTGACAAAAGGACCTCCCATGAGGTGAGTATCGTAACTTAGATTTGCATCGCCTAACATTTTGGTTGCTATAGGACAAACACGCTACACCGGACAACTATACTACGCCGGACAACTATACTACGCCGGACAACTATGCACACACTACCACACGCGATACACACGACCATCACATCAACATCCTACCCCCCAAAACGACAACTCTTACTGTCGACAGTGCCCCATCTCGTCCCCCGAACCTTCAGCCCCAGACAACATCATCTACGAATACCAATCCTCTTCTGATATCCGCCCACCCCACTGACTTATCAGCTCAGAAAACAAAAGCCGCGGCCTCTTGGCTAAGGCCTCTCGTACTCGTTACGAAACGTGCCGCCAGTCGACTTACACCTCCCCCTCCTACAACACCTCTCCCTCCTACAACACCTCTCCCTCCTACAACACCTCCCCCTCCTACAACACCTCGATGTCAGCACGAGAAGTCCCGCCCACATAAGCTCAAGCCACAGAAGGTACGGATATATTCATCACTAGACCAAGTGTCTTGCTCATTATGGTTTGTTAGCGCAAACCTAGAGCTTTGCAATTGCACGCCGCCTGCAATAGCATTGTGCGTTCTCGCCTCCGGCGGCACGCCAACAGGATTGGTCAGTCATTTCTCGTAACGTCTTGAATACTTGTTGATTTTGGAGCTACTTAGTTGGGCACCTTGCGCAAGTCTGCGAACAGATTCGCGTCGACCAAAAAGGCATCATGGACGACTGGGCTGCTGCTATGGCAGAGGTTGGCCTCACCTCAACGCTGACTGGCAATCACCCAAGTTCGCCGAGATCATCACTTCCTATTCCAATCGATGCGGCTCTCGTTCCTGAACCTGGTGTGCGAATCAAGGCTCACCTTGCATCACTTCGCCATCGAACACATGCGGTCGCAGCCTCGATCCCAGCCACCACCTGCAAGTTAAAGTACCCATCACCTTGGCGACGTACTTCCTGACATTTCTAACCATCTTGACTCCTGCCCACCGCGGCTTCACTACTCGCCACAGCACAAATAACCATTGCCTACTAGCAAAGACGCACTACATCACTAGCCCACCAAGGTCACGGGCCACGAACTGACGAGAAGAATACTTACGAGTCGACGACGCCATGAAGATGACACCCATCACGACACTGGCACCACGACACCATCAAACATTTCAGGACTTCACGACCCTCAAGACAACACGGAGTCCGCTACGACACTCAGACGAAGATTATCTCAAGACACTCGAGACAACGCGAAAGCCGCTACGACGCTCTCAAACGAAGATTATTTCACGACACTCACGACAGACGGAGCTAATCGCAATGACCCACATTCATTGGGAACGGTGGTCGCCCACGACACTCACAACACTAACAAGACCATTTTACGACACTTACGCCGCCACGATACTTTCAGAACGACTACTTCATGACACTCACGCCGCTACGATACCATCAACAAGGACCCCTTCACGACAGACCACTCAGACGTTTACAACTGACTTATCCAAAACGGCCCGCGTCATCACCGAGAAACGCGACATTCCCCTAGAGCGCCCCAGCGAGACGAATTTCGACCTGCTTCAGAAGACCGAGTGACCTCGTCTGTTTGCTAATTATGCTTGCTATCTACGTTACATGTTTCCCTGTCTTGCTTTGCGTATTCTTGTATTTGATGATCGCTTTCAATGATAATGTTCTTTGCCTGCTCGATCGCGCGTCCTCGGATGAAATGTTATGAATGACAATTCGGAATTCATCATATTCCTGGACCCCATTAGATCGATACCGGCTAGCTCGTGAACACATGATTTGTCCGCTTTCAGACGAACCTCGATGGCAATGCGCGCGCCGCCTCTATTTGCTTACTACCGTGACATACCAGTATCCTAGCAGACAACGCGGTCTTCAAGTTGTTGACCAGCATTTTCCATGACCGTGGTTTGACTCTCTGCCACCTGCCACCTGCCACCTGCCACCTGCCGCCTGCCGCCAGTGGATCCAAGCGGCTTACGAAGAGTCGAACCGTTTTTGACAAGCCGACCAGAATCATTCTTCAGCTTCTCATCTATTGAGTTTGACTCGGAGGGCTACATACGATCATCGCCTCATCGCCATCGTTCCATCACGGCTCTCTTCAAGTCCCATAGATGCGACCACCGATTATAACACGTGTTACATCTAATAATAACGCAGTCAACCTTTTCGGCGGTAGGAGGAGCCTGGTCGAACTAAGCCTATACCGTCGACGGACTGATGATTCCAATGATGCGGCGAACTCAAGAACCTCTCGAGAACGACATCTGAAACAAGTACTGACATCACTGACAGTAACACGAACAACTTTTCGAATCGGTGTATTTATAGGCGAGTGACTTAACGGACTTCGCCTTGATTTCGTACAGCAATAATAAGCTTACTGCAGTCAATCAGAATTCAGAACCAGTTCTCGCATGATAGAATCTTCCGGCGGTTCAAGCGCCGGAAGATCGTATATCTACTCAGGACGGCATCACGAAACGTCAACGAGACTTCGCCGCACACTGACACCAATACCTGGCATATGATCGTGTTCTCAAATGATCCCAGGTCATGGCCACCAATCAAATGTGTTGGTAGCTGTTATGCAGGTTCGTAAAGCAATTCAGATTGATGTTGGCTCTATTTTTGACTGGTTTCGTAGTTGCATCCTCTGTTGCGGCGGTATACGATTGGGGTGAGCAAGATAGTCCTTATTGAGGAAATTATTAATGTCCATTTGCTATTCTCCAGCACTGACATTCGGACGAGAGGTAGGTTGATACGATCACTCGAGAAGTCATCTCACTACAACTTATGTTACCAACAGTTTTTGACCTAGTCTGGGTGAGCAGATCCCTCCTACTACGTCAGAAGAATATGATACAATTGATTCTGCGCAGAGACAACGTTGGTCCCTTATGACTGTCGTATATCCAGTGTAAGTACCTTATGTTTTATAATTGCGGGCAAGTGAGTTGATTTCAAAAATAACTTGTATCAACTGGCAGCAGTGTCTCCAAAGAGCACGAAAATTACAAGTTTTGCTGTGGTACTGATTCCACGAGAAAATCAATATGGTAGTTGCCCGCAACCATTCTCACAAAGCTGAAATCATGGGAAATATCATCATCTCATACCTAGGCGCTCTGAGATTCCACTAAATCACACCAGTCTTGAACTCACATTGTTCGTTTCGTTGTCGTAGGTCTGAGGACCTCGTGCGCGGTTTTATTGCGGATGATCATCATAAATATAATCCATAGGACCATGACTAGGAGGCCATGGGCGGACGAAAGCAATGGACATCGGATGCTCAGTGACGCTTGACTGACTGCGGCGGGGCTGATGTGGTCAGCCTGCTCGCATTCCCACAGACCTCCAAAGCATTCGCCGCTTACCGATCCACAGTAGTCGATGTTAACATCGCATCCGCGCAAATTGACCGACAAAGGTCATCCAGGTGTGTGGTCCTGCATATGTAGGACGCAATCGTCTCCACTAAGACTCGCGACTGACTGACTGACTGACACCAATCCGTGTCATACGACCATAGTCTCAAATGACCCCAGTTCGTGGCTGTAAATCGAATGTGATCTTGGTTATGATTCCTACATCGTTACAAGGTACGTCACTCCTTTATTAAGTATTGCAGTTCCAACTCTCAAGCTTGTATGGTAGTATGTACTCGTCATCGGGCTCGCGGTTCGTTTAGCGCAAGTCCTGCAATCACTTCCACAACATTCCCGACCTACACATTCTCTTCAGCAGCGTCGCAATGATGATATATTTGCGCGGTGCCAACGTCTCGGATGCTGAGCTTGTGTGGACCCATATCCTTCAGGGTGGAGGTGGAGGTTTTGCCGTCGTGCTCCAAGTGACTGAAATTGGAGGCACAGTTGGGAACGCACGTTGGTATGTTCACTCTCAAGCATCTCCAGCCACGTTGATTAGATCGAAACGCACTGGCAGTCGGCGCGATTTGGTCGAACACGATACCGGTCAAGCTAGAAAGTATCTGCCGTAGTTGACTGACGAGCAGCGTGCAGAGCTGTACGGGAGCATACCGTTAGCGGCGTCTTATAGATCCTGTGCGAGAGGGCGTCAACAATGGTGTGCGTTTGTTCGGTTTGTATACATGTATATGCCAGTGCCCACCGGTTTATGGTTGTGGTTATACTGCAGCGGATGACGGCACGATGAAGACCATGGCAACAACGACAGCTACCGCACTCAGCGTAGTACCTGTTTTTCTTCAAATTTCTTGCCCTCGCGATGCCGAACTGGTACTTGGGGGATAAGAGGAATGTGATTGATGCTGCTGATCTCACTGGGAAGTCGGTGCTTGACGTGGATGATGTTGAGGATGATGAGGAGCCGTAGTACTTATTATTTTAGTCTTATTGGGAAGACGGTCTACCTACGGGGCATTCTGAAGCAGTCGATTACTTCTGATACCCCGAGATCGTTTCATCGTCAGTACTTATTATATATCATGACCGTCAAGTCTGCTCATTGAAGTTCATTCCGACAAAAAAGAGCAGATTTATGTACAGGAGATATCACGCGGAAGATTCCGAGTCCGAGGGCCGAGTCTTCCCTCTAACGCATACCCGCACTGGCACGGTGGCACCTAATCGATTCGCGTTAACGCATTCAAACGTTAATAGCAAACAACATGCAGAATCCGATTTACCAACAGTCCTAGACCTTGCAACCACACTACTTTCATCTAATGTGTCCGGTTCGGGGAATAGCCTGAGATCAAGCTTCTCGTATCGACGAGCCACTGATAGTAGGAAGGGGACAACCGTCCACACGAAATCTGGCGCCAGCACAGATGATGTTGATGTGGACCATGGACACCTCTCAAGTAAGTGTCGTTCTCATTCGGGATAGCAACTAAATCAATAATACCCAATGTATACAGATGCGACTAATTTTAAGACCTCGTGTGCGATTTTATTACGGATGGCGGGGAGCAAGATAATTCATGGGACCACAGATAGGAGACCATAGATGGAGGGGCATAGTGGAATCAAGGCGCTCGGCAACGACGGCGATACAAGTCCTGACTGCTTTTGCTCTCTTTTCAACACGGCCGATATCAGTGTGCTGACGTTCACCGAAACTTTTAAGGCATTCACTAGTCGACGTTAATGATCGGTCAGCATCACATCCACCCAAATCCCCACGCTTCGACACCGAAACTGACGCTAGTTCTGCTTATAGGTCGCATGGTTGTCTTGGAGGCACAGGTGATGCATCGCATGAGCTGCATAGCTTCTCACCCTGCGAGTTGTGATGCATCACATCATGTAGTGGTTCACCGAATTTTTTACAACCGCTGGTGTGATCATGATGCATCATTGACTGTCGTACCAACCTTCACAAGAATATTCCTTCTAATACCTTCTGTTTGAGGGATAGGATAATCGCCTCGTTGTCCTTTCTTCAAACCAACATAGATGTGGCCACATGTTTCATCACATCACATCACATCACATCACATCGCGTCTAGTGCTAGTCTTGTTACTGTTTATAAGCCATCAAACACCTTCGCTCCATCAGTGAAATCACCGGTGGGAAATTCAAGAAGCATTCGCACTGGAAACACATCACTGAAATTTCTGACGATGATAAGGTGGACAGGTTCTCGAAATGCAACTAGTGTCTGTGCCGCGCCTACTACAGCCAAACCTGGCCGAATTTCGCGAATTTCGCCTTACTACCTGATTTCATACAACTTACTGCCATCAACAGTAGTACCAGATAGGATTCCGTTTCTGTTGGGTGGTCGCATATATCTACACATGACACCATCGTGATACATGCACCAAGACTCGCCACTCGACTAACTAACACCAATCCCTTGAATATGACCCTTATCTCAAATGATCCCAGTTGGTGGCCGCTAATCGAATTCGATCTTATTTACAGTTATTGTGCAGGTTCGTGAAGCAAGTCAGATGATGTTGGCTCTATCTTTGACTTTGAGTATGTAGTTGCAGCCTCTGTTGCGGTGATATACGATTGGGGTGAGTAAGACGTTACTCAGTACCGAGAACTGATGACTTCCCAGGCTGTGCTATTCCCCAGTGCTGATGTTTGGACAAGAGGTAGGTTGATACCGTCACCAGAGTAGCCATCTGAATGCTAAATGTTTTATAGTTGGAGCTGGTCTGGGCCCGGGTGAGCCGAGTCCCATGTCAGAAGTACAACCGGGTGATTTAATCAATCAATTTGGAGTAGAAGCAACGCTTGTCCCTCATGACTGTCATGTATCTCAGTGTACGTACCCTATTATGTTGTGAGTGCAGTTGGCAAGCATATTTACCTCAAAACACTCTAGCTGCGCTACGGTGGAATACTGCACTCTGTGTACGTTTGCAGGGACTACAAGTGGCATTATACTAACAAGCCATCTCTTGCAACCAGCATCAATGTTCCGGGTATGTCTTTCCCCCACACCGTGTTCATCTCCTCTAATCCGTGATATGCAGCGCATTTTGTGACACTCTCGGTGATAGATGCTGTGAGTAATCTGTTTCAATGCCTGTCATCATTTCCGTCTAACTCACTACACACCTACACAGGGGTGAGTCGTTTTCTCGATCCAAGAGATGATTCAACATAACATCTGAACAGCAGCTGTGAGGTCGCTGAATTGAAATACTTAGTTCCCCAATGCTCATTAGTAAATGCGTTTTTCAGGCACTTTTTTTGTTTTCGAATATTTTTGGACGTTTCCAATCGCAAACATCATCCTGGGCGGTGAGCTAATCAGCACCAGTATCTTAGTATCATTAACCTGACTGAAATACCATGCAAGTGATCATGATCACTCGGTTATATGCCATGTATCAGCGATCGAGAAAGATGCTCATATTTCTTGTTGTATTCTTCCTTGCCGCGACGATCGCTAGCGGAGTAATTATAGTCATACAAAGCTTGCATCTTACAGGAGGTAAGCTTTGATGATCCATGAAGGACTTCAGCGAATCAGACTCACAAGACAAATAACAGAGGAGTTTGTCCTCTCCGGTACCTATCAGTGCATGACAGAGGCAAGCAACTCACTTCCACTGGAAGCAGTCGTCACTTGGATACTCGGCACTGCATGGGAGATCCTCGCATTGTGTCTTGCAGTCCGAATAGCTATAAAGCACTTCCGTGAACGACCATCGACAGGATCGATCATCGAGGACTGTTTCACGGTGTTGATAAAAAGTCACGTGGTTTATTTTGCATCGTGAGGTAGTTTGAATGGGATTATCGTTTAACGCTGAGGTACTCCCCATTCTAGCTTTGTTGCTGTTGCTTGCTTCCACATTGCCCTGCTGTCCCAAAAGCTCTGGGTACGCTAATCTATCACTGTCATCCACATCTGACCACCCTCGTCTATATAGAACTCCAATTCCGTGGGAGCTGATGTTTATGCTGGCGTTTTGGAAATGTCCTCGTTCGTGCAAATGTTTGTGCTGGGACCACGCCTCATCCTTAGCATTCGAGAATATAACGCTAAGGTCGTGGCTAACTCTGACGAAGCAACTGGGGTTAGTACAATTGCTTTCCAGGAGCGTGTAGATGTCTCGACTGGCAGCAGTGTGTAGATGTGGGGGGTGCTCCAAGTGATTGACATCTTGGTGTCGGTGTACGGTACTGGAAGGAGAATGAGACTCCTGTTTGAATTTCAGATGATGTGCAATGATATTGATCCTGTACATAACTTAAGTACTAATTATGCATTGACGACCATATGATGACTCAGTGGGAATAAGATATTACAACGACTACTATTACACGCTTTACATAAGGCTTCCAGTAAACTCTCAATGCGAAATGACCGATGTGATTAGCCTGCTCACGTTTCCAGACACATCCAAGGCATTCACGACCTACCGGTCCACAGTAGTCGATGTTGACGATCGGTCGGCATCTCGTCCACGCAAAACCCCACGCTTGGACGCCGACTCTGACTCTGGTTCAGCTTCCAGGTCGCGCGACAGTCATAAAGGCAAGAACGTTGACAGAGCTGGCCCAGTAAAGATCCAGGTCCATGGTTTCGCAGGTTCGCATTTCGTTCGTTATCAGGGTATGGCGCTCATGGGAAGATGATGGGTGTTGTAGGCGGTGTGGTCGGGGCTGCGCTGAACAGGGTTCATGATAACTTGTTTGTGCGGTTATCACGCAGTATCAGGGCGCTCTTGGAGAAGGGATCTGATGAACTCAGTACGACGTATGAGGGTGTCTTCACTGCATGCCGGGGCGTCGTGTGTGTTGCTGGGAGGGGTGAGGGCTTGTATGAGATGTTGAAAGCTGAGATCCATAAATGCGTCAATCGGCTGGCGGAAGAACTTGAGAAAACCAACAAGGATGGTGTGGAGTGGATCGGACAATTCGTCGAGACGTGTGCGTGGTTCGAAGGGCAAGTAGTGAGTGTCTTACAGTGAATTTGGATATTCGAGATTTGATTCATGGATTCTCGTTAAGGCGCTCCTGGAATCACTCCTGACCTACCTCGATCGTGCTTATGTGCTGAAGAATCCTGGTCTTCCGTCTATTCGGTAAGTTTTCCCTCATGAGAGCTATTTTCATTCGCTGACGCTCAGAACTTCAGCGACCTCGCATTTACACGTTTCAGAGAGCGCATATTCAGCGGTTATTTCATCGTCGACAAGCTTCAGAAAGGAATCTCCGTATGGGTGACATGGGAGAGGAACGAGGGGTACGTTATCCAATGTTCATTCTTTGTCTGCCTGCATGAACGCTCACTCATCACCCAGACAAGTACACATCCACCGCCACTTCCTCAAAGCGCTCGTCTCCCACCTCATAACGCACCACGTATACGACGTCATCTTCGAGCGACACTTCGTCGAGCAGACTCTCGAGTACTTCTCAAAAGAGTCATATCAGATGGTCGAGGTGGAGAAAGCACACGCGAAGGTGTTCCTTGCGCACTGCACCCAGCGGACGAATGAGGAGCAGGGTAGAGCAAGGGATGTGATGCTTGATGGTACGGTCGTGCTTGTGAAGGATACCGCTATTCGGGCGCTGTTCGAGGGGAGACTGGAGTGGATGGCTAAAGAAGGTTGGTGTGACTCGATTTGTGGGGTTCTCGGTTTAAAATAATCGTGCAGTCGTTGGAACGTTCATGGCGAGCAAGGGGACGAATGAACTCAAAAAGGCGTATGTGCTGTTTTCAACGGTAGACGGCCTGCCCGTGCTTTGCCGGGAGTTCAAGGCTTATGTCCAGGTATATTTAGTCTCTTTCCCCTAGCTCGCGCTGCTGACACCAATGCTCTAGAAAACAGTACAAGATATCGTGAAGGATACATCCAAAGACGACGAGATGGTTAGCCGGCTTCTCGAATTCAAGTCCTTTGCGGACACAACACTTAAGGAAGCATTCGTCGATCCCTCCACGAAGCAAAATAATCAAGACTTTTCCTACGGGCTCATCGATGCATTCACTAAGGGGTTCAAGGCGCGGCGCAATAAGCCTGCTGAGCAGATCGCGAAGCACGTCGATAGACTCATGCGTCATGGACAGCGGGGCATGTCAGACACTGCGTTCGAGGCGCTGTTGGATGCTGCTCTTGCTCTATATAGGTTCACGGATGACAAGGATGTGTTCAGGACATTTTATCATCGGGCGCTGGCGAAGAGGTTGTTGCTTGAACGGAGCGCGTCTGATGATTTTGAGAAGGCCATGCTCAAGAAACTCAAAGAGAGTATGTGCTAGAGTGCTTTTTTTTGAAGTCGCATCTGATCATTGTTGGGCAGAGTATGATCCGGAGTTTGGGATGGGAGATCATATGTTCAACGACCTTGCATTGTCGCGAGATACCATGCGGGAGTACCACGCTCGTATCAGGGACGATAGTTCCGCGCAGAAACTCTCTGTCATGGTGTTGCAGCGCAGTGTCTGGCCGTTCGGTGCGCGAGAGAAAGATGTGGACTTGCCTCCCTCGGTGAGTGATGCAGTTTCCGGTGTCTGCGCACGCTCATGATGAGTGATAAAGATGCAAGCAGACCTGAACAGTTATACGACTTTTTACAAGATCAAACATCAGGGGCATAAACTCGATTGGGACCATTCACTTGGGAATGCTACGGTGAAGGCGCGGTTTGCAGCTGGTCCTAAAGACCTTACGGTCAGCCTATACCAAGCTGTCGTGCTGCTTCTCTTCAACGAGGAGACAGAGATAGGGTACAGACAGATTTCAGAGGAGACGCGTATGGGCAAGTGTCTATTATTGTTTAAGACCGTTATCAGATACTGACGTGAGCCCCAAAACAGACGATGGGGATCTGAAGAGGACGTTGCAGAGTCTGGCGTGCGCGAATAAGAAGGTACTGAAGAAGCGGCCGGCAGGGAAGGACGTGAACAATAACGACGTGTTTTACTTCAATGCGGAATTCACTGATCCGCGGGCGAAGGTGCACATCAACTCTATTCAGGCAAAGGAAACGGTATGCTTCTGTTCTTGTGGTGAAGCGCATGTCTGATTCGGTTCGCTGTCATGTTCAGGTTGAGGAAAACCAGCGGACTCAGTCGCACATTGAGGGAGACAGGAAGCACTATTTGGATGCTGCAATTGTGCGAATTATGAAAGCGAAGAAAGAGCTTTCACATGAGCAGTTGAAGAATGAGACGATTGATGCAGTGAAGAGTCATTTTGTGCCGGAGGTGAGCGTTATCAAGCTCCGGATTGACGGGCTTGTCGAGCAGGAGTACTTGAGACGGGATGAGGATGATAAGAATTTGTATATTTACGTAGCGTAGGGACGCATGATGTATTGACGTGATTTACTTGTATCGTTCGTTGATCTCCACGGCTCCTGTCTGTTTTTGGAGGGTCATTCAATATTTGCGTATGCGCCTGGATGAGGGTTGGCCGCAAGGAAATATTACTTTCCTTTGTCGAGAGCCCAACATCATACTTGAGCAGAAGATTCTCACCACCATCCTTTGTGGAGTTTTCGGATGACGTCGAGAAGGAACCATTGGCCAAACGGGGTTGACTGGTCTATCTGAGCGCTGTCGTATGCAAATGGGTCTAGCTGAGTGGTCTCAATCAGTGGACATGTTCGACCGGACCATCTGCATTGTCCAACATGGTCCTAAGGAATTCAGATATTTTCCGATGTAGATTCTCTAAGTATAGGTGAGCCATTTGCAAACAAGTGAGAAAAGGATTGCTTACTGGCACGGTCGACCGCTTGGATATACTCTTCATTTGAGTCTTGCATTTGTTGTTCCAGTGCTTGAAGTCGGTTTGCCTGTTTCAGAGTTAGATTAAACCAGTATCAAAATCAACGCGCGCCTGACCTGCTGCTGTTCTGGTTCAGGGACTGGTAATGACTGGATGAGATATTCGATTTGTTTCGCCTTTACGATAAGATCTTGAACGAGCTCGTTCTTGTTTGCTAACGCGTCGTTTTAATTATCATAACTGCGCGCAAGTATAGACACTCACCTTCGAACAATTCTGGAGCATCGTATTTGTCTGGGTTGCGAGTCTTTGTGATGGGTATCTGCTCGCTAACTTGCACGAAGGTAGACCTGGCGGTGAGGTATGCGATAGTGCTTGACATGATTGTCAGGAGCTGAAACATGCATGCTGTTTAAGATTTTTAGTCGGATTAGAAGGAAAAGGAGCTCACGCGTTGGATCTCATCTTGGAGTTGTGTTATACGGTCCATGTGCGAGAGTTCCTGCAGCATGACGCTGCCAGAGGGGCAGGAACTTGTGTGGCGAATCGGAATGTCCGTGGTTGTACGTTTGACAGCTTGAACCGTCACTGACGCTTACTCATCACACCTTGATCTGCTACAACCATCATGGGGAATGATGGAGGCAGCATTCCAGACAGACGCGACCTCGTAAAGAACAAAAAGAAGGCAGAACAAGCAGACAAGGCGAATCAGACTCGTGCTGTATGGTTTTTCTGTGCTCTTTCAAAGGTGAGCACCTTCTGTTTCGGTGGGTGAATGCTTCTGACAGATTTCCTAGCGTCCCTTGCAAGAACCTATTGTGTCTTGTGCTCTGGGAAAATTGTATAACAAGGACGCCATAATCGAACATCTACTCGATAAGACTGCCTATGGAGATGCGGAGAAGATATGTGGGCACATACGTTCGTTGAAGGTGTGTGATTCTTGGCATTTATTACCAAGATGCGACTGACTTAACATTCGACAGGACATCAAAGTCCTCAAACTAACTCTAAGATCTCCACCCCCTCCGCCCGACTCATCTGCTGACGTCGCCAAGTTTGTGTGCCCGCTCACGTTCAAGGAGATGAACGGCGGACAACCCTTCGTTTACATCTCGACTTGTGGGTGTGTCTTCTCTCAGTCTGGTCTGCGTACCGTCCTCGGTTCATCACCTCCGAACGGAAACGTGGCGGCTGAAGAAAGTCCAGCCAACAAGGACGAACAGCTAGAAGTCTGTCCACAATGCGCCACCAAATTCTCCAAGTCGTCTGACATTTTTGTGATAAATCCACCCTTGGAAGAGGAGGAACGCATGTACGCTGCGATGGAGCTTCGTCGCTCAAAAGAGCCTGTGAAGAAGTCCAAGAAGCGCAAGGCTGGTGCAGATGCTGTCGCTGACGAGGTCGCTACCAAGAAGAAGAAAGAATCTCCAGAAGGCCACTCACCTTCTCCGGCACCGGGTCTGAACCCGAAGATATCTGCAGCTTCGCGATCTCTTGCTCAGAGTCTTGCTGTGGAAGAGGCGAAGAGAAAAGCTGGCATGAGCGATGCAGTTAAGTCGCTATATCGGGACAAGAACGACGCTCCTAGGAAGGAAACATTTATGACTATGGGTACTTTTACGAGAGTGAGCTGTTCACTTGCTTGTTGTGATGGTTTCCAACACGCTAACATGGGTTCTATGCAGTATGCGTAAATATCAACTTTTACCGGGTGTGGCTCCTAGACGTAGCGTGTGTGTAACTGTATTAACTTATGAATTCTGTATAATCCTTTTTGCTCAGATGGGGTGATCGCCCACGTTTGCCACCTCCAGTGTCCACCGTGATGGTTATTAAATGGAAGCACGTGTCTTGTCATATGATGTCCCACATGTAAAGGCAAGACTTGTTCACTAACCAAGGTCCAACTCGCTGCTAATCATCATGGTGAATTCAAGGTTAGCGCATGTACTTGCCTCGAAACCCTCTCTAATACTTCTTCAGAGTTTCAAGCATCGTAGCCATGGTTAAATATTGCGGATATCTCGTGCGAGACGACTGGTTGTTTCAGCGAGCCGTTGATATTGGACATCCGCCCCCCGTGACCACAGGAGACAGAATGGATATGATTTGCCTGGCTTCAAGGGATGTCAGACACAGACGGGTGTTTACTGCTACACCAGTTTTCGTCAAGTAAAAACCGCCAAGGGCACCGCGTTTTGGTGCATTGCCTTCGCCTCGAACGATCCTTTCGAACGCTTACCAACCAGCGCGCCGTCGGAGGAAAAATACAAGGATTTGAAGGAGGTGCTGCAGAAGAAAGGCCCGCCCCGCTGGAACCAAGCTTATTGAAATAATGTCAGTGATTTTGCACATCGGCAATGGAAGCAACTAATGTTTATTTTGACACCACAGTTTCGTCGTGTTCATGATCCGCCGCATACTTTCCAAGCCGTCGAATCCCAGGACGGGGACGTTATAAGTATCTGCACTTTTATTATTTGCGCGCTGCGCGGTTTTGTCAATGGAGAGTTAGCCCGTTTTCGTCAAGAGTTTCCACTGCGTGTTTTTGTTGATTGAGAGGGCTTTGGACCGCGTTTGCGTGTTTCCCAACACTTCAGATCTCGTGTACTCAAGCCCGGACCACCAAAACAGCGAGAAAAATAGTTTGAGCGCAAAATAAGTAGGGTGTACAAAGTATTGCTAAGTCACGCCACCTCCATATATGGCTTGGGGGTTGGTGACAATGCAGTTGGAGCCTTAGGTTGGGGGCGCAATGGAGGTTCTGCGTTGACCCTCGGAATACCTGCTCATAATGATCACCACAAACTACCATTTCTCTTTGTTCATCTGTTCCAAAATGTCCATCACCAAAACTCGTTCAAATAAGGTTGATTTCTCTGTGCCTAGTGCTTGTAAAATGAAATTGTCCCTCGATGTGGGTAACATGCGAAACAGTTGATGCAGATGTTCGTCCGTGCAGAGGCCAGCCTTGACGATGGCTGGTTGAAAACGAAGAAGACTTGGTGTTACTGAGTCTAAGTGGGTGGCCAGGAGAGCTACGGCCGACGAGGTGGTTGCGACCTCAGCGTCGTTCTTCAACTTCGACCGGGTACACCTGACCCCTATACGGAGTTCCGGAGAGACGCGAGGATGACTAGTAAACAACCTTTGACGATAATTATGCTGTAAAATAGGTTGGGGGATAAACTTTGTAGTGGATTAGGGAATCCAAACCTGTTGGCTCCGGATCGAATTCAGCTGCTCGCCATAAATTAGTACATATGGCAACAATCCTTATACCATGAAATCACCTTTTGTTGCACCAGTCTAAGACGTTGGTGATACACGAGACGAACCAGTACGTCGACTGCCCAGCCGTCTTCATACTGCATCAGGAACGACAATTCCGGGTCCAGTAGAACCTGGAATACATATTTCAGACTCGAACATGCCGGCGCTGTGCAGAAACACAATGAAATATCTCTTACCTCACGTTTTAAAAAATCCAACCGAGCTTGAGGCTGATCCGCGTACAGTTTGAATACGTCCAAATGACGAAGAATTAAGGCTCGAACTCTTCTCTTAATAGGCGCAATAGGTCGGGCCTGCAATATGATACACAATTTAATCGCCACTCACCTTGGCATACCTGAGGGTATGGTGGTTGACACGTAATGCCGAGTGGAAAAGGCGCACGGGAGTTCGAGCACTGAAGAGCTTGGTGAAGATCGCTTGCGAAGGGCGCTTGATCATAAAGAAGTCTACGTCTGGCGAGGCTGGTCAGCCATCGTTATCACGCATGAGTGTGATAAGTAAATTGTGGTCCAAATAACAAAGGGGCACAAAACCCACATCTTCTGGAGTTGCTCGTGCTCCCCGTAGACCAACCGCAGGAAGACATTGTCTAGGGTCTGTCTGCAGCCATCTACTCGACGGTTGTCAATTTATCCTGATTATCTTCGATAATCCGGCTTCTCCGGAATTCCTGCACGACAAAGGGGAACCTTGTCTAGAGTCTGAGTTCATTATCATTGACATTGAATCATATTAGGAGCGCGTGCGCCCGTCCCCTCGGGTCTTCTCTCCTTTTACGGCTGTCACCAATGAGCAAATCGATCCGATGTAAAATACATAAAGGTGTATGACTTGCCTGTTCTTGCGGCTGCTGACGTTCAACGTCATGAGATATACTATACATCGCCTATCTCTGAGGAATCGAGCGCGATAACTCGAATGCGAGGAGTTACATAAGTTCGAGAACCCTCGATTCTTGCTCTGATAACGCATTCAGTCACGCCGCACATCCCCTTCTGTCCAGGGTCCCTGGGCCTCATGCCAGTGATCAATCGATCACCCCAAACCACTGGGGTAAAGCGAGACGGGGCAGGTGAGTCTGGGTGAGTCACCGAAACTTGAAACCCAAACACGTGTATGCCAAACGATCGGATCGGATCGGATCGATGAATCGATGATCATGAGGATAAGTTCAAATTGTGATAAGTATTCTTCAGTCGTATGCATGATGAGAACTTACTTGGATTATTCTGTGGTAAATGATTCCGCGTGAGCAGAGCAGTCGTACAAGTCAAGCTAGTTGCCGGATTGTCGCAGTGACTTCAACTTGTCATTGACTCAAGTTGGACACCATTGCAATTATTAGTAACAACCTGCCGGGAAATTCGGGATACGATTTCCCGTCGATAACAATTTGCATCATTTGCATCGATCGAACGATCCTTTTGATTTTGTCTGCAATCATCTTGACGCAGTGAAGATGCATTGATGATTTGAGAGTCGAGCCTCAGTCGAGACAGAGGGGAAGACCTCAACATCACGTGCTCATTGCAGCGGCCGAAGGCCGAAACTGCAACTTGACCAAGTCGGACAGACAGGGTCGGTGACCAACTGAATTCTTGAAGACTCGGAGAAGTTTGAACCAGTGCCAAGTGGGCTCAGAGAGGCAATTCCCAGAGATTCTGAACGTAGAATCGACAGGTGACAGCTCAGTGTTTTCTTCGCGCTTTCAGAGGTGAGTGATTGTGTTCGCTAGCTGAATGCTTCTGACAGACTCCGTCATAGCGTCCATTCTATCTTATGCTCTTAGAACACTCTTTGAAAGGATGCCATCTACTAAGACTGCCTAATGAGATGCGGTGACCTGAGTATACGAGCATATATATTCATTAAAAGTGCGCTCTACTCTGATCTACAATGTGACAGACCCGATAACTCGACAGGACATGACGGTCCTGAAACTACCCTTGAAATTTTAACCCCCTGCGTTCAACACATCCACCGCTGTTGCCCAGTGTGCCTGCCCGCTTACGTTCAAGGAGATGAATATCGGACAGGCTATATCTTAGCTTGTGCGTCTTCCTTGAGTCTGGTCTGCGTATCGTTCTCTGGAGGAGTGCGCTGCGATGGTTCACAAGAGTTTGAGAAATCCAAAACCGTGTAGCCGGTGCCGATGCCGTCATTGTCGCTGAGGTCGCTACGAGGAAGATGAGAAAAAAAATCTAGATCCCCGGCACCGTGTTCGAGCAGCATCATGGTGTCCAGCTCAGCTGAGTGACTCAGCCTGAGTCTTGCCGGTATGAGCGATGCACTTATGTCGCTATAACGATGATCGCAGGAAGAAACTATGGATAATTTCACAAGAGTGAGCTATTCCTTCCTGTACTACATCGATCAGCGACGCTAACCTGTGTTCTGTGCAACATGCGTAAAAATCGAGGTGTAGCTCATGGATGCAAAGTGTGTATAGTACTTTACCAACTTATAATGTTGCATAATCCTTTTTTCTCAGATGGATTGGAATATGCCACTACAATTTTCAGCTTCGTCGAGGAGCAAATGTTTAACGCCAGAAGAAATACGGATGAAATGAGTGAGTGTTATTAGCGTATGAAAAAGTTCGTGCATGTCTGAAAGTCTCGTAATCAAAAGCAACTGATGACGCCTGAATGTAGGAAAACAAATACGGCAAACAACCCACCCAGTAATGCTAACGACGCAGTCCTTCCCTCTCGTTCCACCCTGTCTCCCCTATCATCGTCCGGCTGCTCGTCACGCGTGCTTCCGTAGCCATTATTCACTTCTCGAGTACCCTCCGTTTCTCCTAGAATCCATCCATTCTTTCCTTTATCTGCGTTTTGGCCCGCCGCGGTCCCATTTTGCTCTCGCAAGAGCTCCCTCAACTCCGCTAATTTCCCTTCCTCCCGAACGAAGATGGGCGTACCAAGTTTTGCCTTGATCAGCTCCTTGACAGCTAGTCTGGACTGCTCATATTGCTCGTCGTGCCAGTGGCCAGGACCGTCCTTGAGTGGTTTCCCTCTTATAGTGGTGATGCAGGCATGTCCGTCGAACGTCAGCCAATGCTTCTTAAATTCAGCTTCGTGCTCCTTCCACCACCCCTCCATCGGATCCATGTTCTCCAGACCCGTCACAACGAGCACCACGGGCACCTTCTTGCCTCCGATAATGTTAAAAAACGCGTCATAATTGACTTCTAGAGCCTCACTCGCGCGCGCGGCGTTGACGCAGTACAGAAGGAGATTGAGGCCGCCATGAACGTTTTGAATCAATCCCTGCAGGTTCTTCGCAGCACCCTCGGAAAGCGCGTCGTGATGCTCCCCCTTCTGCAGCCCCACTGTTTCCCACACCACCACTTCCCGCCCGCCCACGTCGACAGCGTACCCCCTGCTCGCAAATGTTGCGAGGCCTGGGTCGGATGGATTTGAGACATCCCGGCCGACGAGCATGTTGATGAGCGAGCTTTTTCCCGCGCCACGCTCGCCGAAGAGTATGACGTTGGGACGGGAGGGCTGTGGGGGAAGCCGGCCGCGCGTGCGTGCGCTCGCGGGCTCTGGCTCGCCCCTGTCTCTTGCAGGACCTGTGAAACGCGCCCAGAAGCCTGTTTTAGGCTGGGGTTGGGGTTGGGGTTGGGGTTGGGGCTGGTGTCGGGGCTGCGTGCGGTTGTCTGTGATGACGATGTCATCTGACTCGGCGGGCGAGGGCTGGCGGTGGCTGTATGCATCATACCCGCGGCTTGGACCTGCAGCCGGAGGGGGCGTGAAGAGGGGTGAACGTTCGTTGTATTGTGGGGCTTGCTGGAGCTCTGCGGGGGCACGTTGCCTGCCGCGATCTTCTGCGGCGGGTTGGCGCTGTTTAGTGCGATCGCGGTCTTCAGGGGGGGCCTCAGCTGGTGCACGTTGTTTTCCACGGTCCTCTACTGGGTTCGGGCGCTGCCTGGTACGGTCCTCGGACAGGAGCTCTCCTGGTGCACGTTGTTGTTGTTTGCCCCGGTCTTCTGCGGCTGCTGTGCGCTGATTCGAGCGGCTGCGCTCGCGGTCTTCGGGGGTGCGCTCGGCTGGCGCGAGCTGTCTGCTGGGGTCATCGGGCCGTGAGGGATCATCTTTGGGTGGGATATCTGCGGGGTGGTCTGTGTTAGTCACGGTATTTCACAGGTATTTGGGTGGTTCGCACTCGGAGGTGGTTGCTGCTGCTGCTGCTGCTGCCGCTGTCGCTCTTGTCGCTGTTGCTGTTGCTGCGGTTCGAGCACTTGAGGCTGAGTGGTGGGGTCTGGGGGTGCATCTTCGCGCCTTTCGGAATTGGCGAATCTATTCATGTGCTAGGAGTCGATGGCTATGGATTCAAAATTCATGGGCGTTGGGGGTGAAAGGTCATGGTATATGTATATTGTGCCTCGCTGGTGGGCACATGTTGTTCGCGAGCCGAGGCGCGCGCGTGTTGAACGCGTTTCATGGTTCTCGCCCCTTTGTGCGGCATGATGTGTTCGTTAGTCTCACACGTGAGTGCTATTCTCTGGCGTCTAACAAGGTGCAGGGTCTGTCCAAGCATCGAGTGCTGTGTACTTCTATTCATGTCCGTCAAGATTTTGGTGTGTGATGAGGCCGTGTGGCTTTCTCTGGTATAGCATGTGCGACTGAGCGCTGATGTATAGCATTGTGTGGTTGCGACACACAGGATATCACGTTCGCCATGTAGCCCTATATATCAATTCACCCTCATACTCATGTTGCGTTACCTTGCGTTTCGTGATATTGAAGTGGCAAGGAAGACCACGCAAGGCTTCGTTATACATTTACACAGTTGAGTTTATCTGCATTTGGATGTGCGCTAATTTTCACGCAATTGCCTCGAGTCCTGCATCGTGCAATATCATCAGGTCACGTAAGAGTTTATTCACCTCGTGTTGGCTGGGGCATCCTTTCGTGATTCCGCGCCCATCGCAATCTTCGCGTTGCCGCCCAAGTCCTCATTGACAACTCCCGTTTCAGTTGCTCTGCAACCAGACAGCAAGCCACCTTCAATCCAATGAAGCTTTCCTATCTCGTTTCACATAGCAGCAACGATAGACGGTGCAGTCACAAGTCCTGGGCATCTGGAATACCTCTGAGCGCCGCTCAGTATCAAATGCCAGAACATCAGCAGTATTGAACAGCTCCTCCAGAGCACGTGAAGTCGCCTCGCGGAAGCGTAGCATGATGACAGGAGTCACAGGACTGAAGACGGATGTTGGGTCTGACGGTACTATACAGTAACAGCCTTGTAGATATGAAGGCCTCGCAACGCACCGTAAAGAACTCGTCGGTTCTCTGATGGGCCTGCTGGCTAGCCGGCCTCCCTTGAAGTGGAATGCGTAAGAATAATGAGTCTCGCGCGCTATCAGTACTCATGACACAGTTTCACTCTATCTATCAAATACATTCAAACATAGAAGTTCGTACTTATGCGTAGTCCACGTGGACCCAGCCAAGCAGGCGCTCAGCTTTACTACAGTCAAAAAATCCTTTCCCGCCACTCTCGACCCAGCCAGATTTTACCTGCACGTCTGGGAAATATTTCTCCTTCAGTTCCAGCCAATCCTCATCGGCGGCCAGCTGAGGCGCGGCAATGAAAAATGTTTCGTGTCCTGTCCATTGATCCATCCCCACAGTCACTGCACGCAGGAAGGCATCCGCTGCTGAGTCCATTTGGACGTAGCTCCATAGGTCACCTCTGGAGCGGAAGTAATCCTCTCTATAGGCCCATGCGCGCGTAGGGGCGACCTTGTGCATGCGCATGCTTGCAACCCGCATGGATGGGTATCTTCGGACGATGGTATCTGCTTGTATCTCACCAATTCTGGGAGGATTTGGTCAGGCTCTATTATTATTTCTTCGATAATCATGGATTAATCACAATTTGGAAAGCCCATAAGGCTCGTCAGGTTCGCATGGGTGGTTCTCATCGATCGGAAAGTAGCGAAAGGTGGGCTCTGTGCCGAACACCCCACGCAAGACATTGACCGAGGACGCTACAGCGACACGGTCTATTCCTAACTGAGGATATTTAGTTGATATATTATCTGTGGTATGTTCTGAGTCACCTCAGCAGCTGCACGCAGGACATTCCAAGTGATCACGACATTTCTGCACATGGCGGGTGACAACCTTTAAGAAGTACTGTGATGGAGGGGAATTCTTACTCGTTATGCACCTTAACCTTGTAGTGCATTGGGTGTGCAAAAGCTGCCAATTGGATGATTGCATCGCAACCCTCGAAGACCTTCAAAGCCGTATCAAAGTCATTAAAGTCCGCTTGATGGAAAGAGAAGGCAGGATTGTCGTAGAAATCGGTATCTGGTACAATGACACGGTCTGCGCCGACTACGGTGTGCCCTTCCTTGAGCACCCAAAGCACAACTCGTTTGCCTACGTCCCCGTTGCATCCGGTGATGGCAATCTTCATTGTCAGGGCGGTCAGACAGAGAGAGAGAGGGGGAAACTTGGTCCAAAGTGTGCTCAGTGCTCACTATCAATTATGCTTATCTCGAGTAACTGGTCAGGAGGACAGGACCCCGGCTGTTCCCTACAACACATGACTACCCAGCTATGATAGTCCGCGCCGCGCTTACGTTCATCATGCATCAAGTTTGTAAGGCTTTTCATAGGTTAATGTCATGAACCTAAACAAGCACGTAGTAATGACTACGTGAGGTTGTTAAGTAGCCATTGCGATGTCACTCACGAGTCCAATTCTGATTCCTTTGGCATCATGCTAGTAGTATGTTGCCATTTGTTCATCACCTCGTTACTCGTGATATCATCGTCGAAAGCTCTATCACGTTCTGTTCAATGAGGATTCGAGCCGTGTATTTGCAGGACAATGCTCACTAAATGTTTACCGAACTCAGCAAAAACGAGAACGGCTAAGAAAAAACCCGGAGCCGCACTCGACGCGTTAGGACATTCAAAACTGAGAAGATGCCAGCATCCCATGATTTCACAACAAAACATACCTCGCTCCATAGCTAATCGTGCGACTGTTTTCTTCTCATACCTTCATCATCATCGTGCTATAGCGTTGTCGTTGTTGTCGTAGAGTCACCAACTAGCGCTCGCCGCTAGCATATAGAACTTGAAGAAGACTGTGGTAAAGTTAATTAACTTTTCTGCTGTCGGAGTGTGAAATTGAAGTTGGTCTCTCGAAACGCGACTGGGCGTCTCAAGTAGCTAAGTACATACCAGCTCACGCGCTCGCGCCTCGTTCTTGTGGAACGTGGCAGGACAAGGTAATGAAAACCCTTCTACACCATATGTTTCATTCACAAAATGGGTACTGATAACGCTCCTGGTCAGGTTTACTACACAAGCCACCGGAAGGCTATCCCGAGACGCTTGGCAGGTGCTGCTACCGGGTTTTGGAAAGGAATAGGCTTTTCGACACCAAGGTTTTCGAATTCTTCATCTGCTTCTCTTGCATCTATTGAACCGCTGGATCGTCCTGAATCACCTGCCATGTCTACCCCAGATGTCCCTACAACCCCTCTTACGAATTCAAACGGTGTCCTTCCACATGACAGCCCTGTAGACACGCCTCCTGCCTTTGATACATCACTGTTTCAATCTTATCTCGTGTCGCTCCTGCCCCCGGTACTTGGCGCTCTACCCGAGGAGTTTGTAACCTTGTTTGATGAAGAATTTGACGAAAGAGTCACTCGCTTTGCGGCAGAGGGTGGAGGCGTGATTTACGTGGTAAAAACGAGGGACGAGGCAGAGGGTGAGCTTTTGCATCCAATTTAGAAACGGACCTAACGCGTACTAGAGGACGCGCCACAGACTTACTCATACCACTTGACTTCGCAACTGACTTATTCTGCTGCGAGTGTTACATCACTTGCACTCATCAAACGCGGTCCCATTTTGGATCCTGTCACACCTCTTGCCACACAACTACATATCCTCAATTTGTTTGGAGGCGAAGACACACCGTACGAGAGTTTGCATGCCGTCGTAAGCTGTGGTGTTAAGCCCTGGTTTGATGCTTTTGTCGGAGCACGGGGTGGGGGTAAGGACGGGGATAGTAAAATGGGTATGCTCGCACTTCCTTTTTTTCGGCTTCACTCACTTGCGTTATAGGGATACCCATGACCAAGAAGAAGTTTGCCGAACTGGAATTGTCATTATTACACCTTCAACAGAATGTGGAAATACCTGAGACGCATTTGATCATCCATCCAGCCATACAACGCGCCGTAGAAGAGGTCTGTTCCTGCGCAGTGACGATAGTTGTCTAAAGGCTGAAGACATCACACTAGGCTCGTGCTTCAGGTTCCCGTCCAAATATATCGCACATATCTCAAAAGCTCGTAAACGAGAGTTCGTTCCTCAACACTTTGCACGGACACGTCAACATGTGGATCAAGGCCATTCAAGCAGTCACCAAGCTATCGCGTGACGTGTCCTCTGGCACAGCGTCGCAAGAAATCAATTTCTGGCTGAGTCTTGAACGGGCACTGGAGGGTATTGAGACTCAGCTACGCAGCGATGAAGTGACCATGGTCATGGAATGCCTTCGAAATGCGAAGCGATATCTCGCAACAGTCAGTTTTATGACGGACACCGGCTTGAAGTCTTCTACGGATCTTGGTGCGCTTTCTTTCTAGCATAGTCATTGGAGTTGCTGACGAGTATCGTTAGTGCACAAATACAACCAGCTGATGAAAGACTTTCCTCTCAATGAGTTATTATCTGCGACAGATCTTGAAAAAATCCAAGAATCACTGGTGCTCATCTTTGGACATATCAATCGCAAGCTCAAGCTTTCGCCGTACCCAATCCGTCGGGCACTACCTCTCGTGGAGGCGATTTCTCGTGATTTCAACGACCAACTATTACGCGTGCTGACGTCACATAGGCTGTCATACACCCCGTACGAGACCTTTGACCGCTTACTCGGCCAGACCATGAACATTTTTCGGACGTGGGATGACCTCATCAAGGAGTTCACGAATGTCGCCCGCGAGGTTATGCGCAAACGCGGAGAGAAGTTTGTCCCCATCAAAGTCGTTGCTGCGCACGCGAAACTACAGGAGCGGACGAGGTATCTGCGCGACTGGAGGAAGCAGCACGAGCAGCTGGCGGTGATGACGGGGCCCACGAAGGGTTTGGGGAGCATGACCAAGGAGGTGGGCGGGATGGACATGGAGGAAGAAGTGAAGGAGGCGTATGAAGTGGTAAAACGCATTGATGTTCTCGATGTTTCTGTTGGTGAGCGACTTTCACATATTGTTGTTGAAGGCACCTCACTCCCTTCGCAGAGGGCACGGAAATTTGGGTGGCTGCTGAAAACGCATACAATGAACGGGTTGCAAGGGTCGAGAACCAAATCATTGCACGGCTACGCGACAGGCTAGGCACGGCAAGAAACGCGAATGAAATGTTCAGAGTCTTCTCCAAATTCAATGCACTTTTTGTTCGCCCGAAGGTAGCTCATCTTATGAGACGACCTAACGCATGTTTAAGCTCATATCCCACAGATTCGTGGAGCTATCCAAGAGTATCAAACTCAACTCATTGACTCAGTAAAGGAGGATATCAAGCGACTTCACGACAAGGTAGGTAGCCTACTCTTGTACCGTCCCCGTTACTCATAATGACCATCAAGTTCAAAACGCAATACCGGTTCTCTGAAGCCTATCACATGTCGCAAATGCGCGACCTACCTCCAATAGCTGGTGCCATCATCTGGGCTCGGCAAATCGAGCGACAGCTACTCACCTACATGAAACGAGTGGAAGATGTACTTGGCAAGGGCTGGGAGCTCTATGCAGAGGGCCAGAAACTCCAGTCAGAAAGCGCCGCATTCAGGAAGAAGCTAGAGACACGGCCAGTGTATGAAGCCTGGCTACATGACATCAACCGGCGCGACATGGGTGTCAATGGCCGTCTCTTTGAGATTGTGAGATTGCGGGGAGGGGGATTCCAACTAGCGGTAAACTTTGACCCGCAAATCATCACGCTCTTCAAGGAGGTTCGCAATTTGCTCTGGCTAAACTTCCAGGTCCCACACGCGACCGCGACCATGGCGAAGGATGCGAAGCGAGTATATCCTCATGCTGTCAGTCTCATGGAGACTGTCAGGACCTACGGACAGACTCTGGATCTGGTAGAGAATAATATGGGTATAGAGTGGTTGGTTGCCGAATACCGGAACGAGGCTCAGCGGATGGTTGCCAAAGGTGCTTAGATTCGGACCGTCGGTTCATCGTGTCTGACGCTTTTTGTCTAGGTATGAGCATCAAGTGGGATTACTTTGTCAACCAATACGACACCGCACGGTATGTTAGTAGTGCCGACGGACGCGAAAACCGACATATCCAATTCGTGCGGGAGTTTGCGAGCGTTGTGTCTGTCCTACAGGATAAGACAAACAATGTAATCGACCTGTATCGCAACATTCTTCGAGCAGTCGAGGATCTCGCAACCTGCACATATACGAGCGAGGCGTTTTCAGAACATCTAGGCAAGATTCAAGCTGCTGTGAGTTATTGTTTGTCGTTATTGTTTGTGTGCTGAATACATGCAGATCGATCGCCTGAATCTGGAGGGATACGCTAATCTTGAACAGTGGGTGGCTGATCTCGATAAGCGGATAGAGGAGATCCTGCTTCAGCGCTTGGCTTATATCATTCAGCTCTGGTGCTCTGAGTTTGATCGGACGGATGATGGCGATGCGCGTCGGGACCCGATGCCTTTGCGGGACATCGCCAACAAGCGACGTGCTGGCAAAGGCGGGAAAGAGGAGAGGGTACGATATGTTGTTGTTGATTTGAAGCTAGCACTGACTCATCTTTCCAGGTCGCCGAGGGCAATATGACTGTAAAACCCATCGTTCACGAGATTCGGATACAGAACCAAGTGATCTTCCTTGATCCGCCGATAGAATATGCACGTGCAACTTGGATAAAGCAACTGCATGACTGGCTAGGTACGCAGGGTATCTCAATGCTCGAGAAATCACTAATTCCTTGGGTAGGTGTTATCTGCCGATTAAGACGCATCCAAAGCTCTCGATACGAGATTGGGTTGCAGATGCAGGGCACGCAAGTGTCAGAAACAACATATACATCTCTTGTGCGTATCTCCCACAATATGTCGATGTTATCTCGTCCTTACCAGCTCCACTCAGCTCACACGATTCTCGGACAACACTCTAGAGCGACCGTTTTCTCTCATAGAACTCAAAGTTCAAAAGCTCAAAGACTATGTAGCCAAGTGGCTACAGTTCCAGTCGCTGTGGGATCTGGAGGCGGAATATGTCTTCAATCGCTTAGGCGACTCCCTCGCGCATTGGCAACAGCTTCTGACAGAGATCAAGAAAACACGGTCGACATTTGACACGTCAGAAACACAGCTTAGCTTCGGCGTCTGTGTCGTCGATTACGAGCAAGTCCAAGCGAGAGTAAACGCCAAGTATGATGCATGGCAACGGGACATTCTCAGTCGTTTCGGTGTGAAGCTTGGGAACGCGATGAAGGAGATGCATGCATCCATCATGAAGGCGCGGAACGAGCTGGAGCACCATTCGATAGAGGGTTTGGTTGGAGGAGCACGAAGATTTTAAGTTGTGGTACATACTTCTTTTTCTTTTTTTGATACCCATCCATGCATCGCGCCGTTCGTTATTTGGACCTCACGCTGTGTTTCATTTTACATGCCCCATCATGTTCTATTGTATCAGTTACGCGTAAACATTTTGTAATGGATCCTGAGGACCTGAGTACTTGATGCACCTGCGCCTCCCCCTTTTTTCTGAAAATGATAAATGGATAGATAATAACATAAGAAAGCCTAAAAATAAATAATACTAAACGTATTAATACAACCTCTTCGGGTCACCTGCCAGTGCCACTTGTATTGGTAAACATTCGCGCTAGCCGCTAGCGCTGATCTTTCCCCGCTCATCAATCCCTTTACGCCAATGCTGCACTGCTTGTCTTCTCCTGGCAGTAACGAGCCAGGCCCATCAATGTTTGTGTGGGCTCGACTGACAGGGGACAACCTCGTCTTGTCGCAAGGGTCGCAAGGCGTCTCGCAAGAGATTTTTGTAGGGGAACGTCTCGGCGTGATAGGTGCCCTGTTACCCTTCCGAATTACTTCGGGCTTCCAGGCTTTGAGAGGAATAAGGTACGTGCATTACCTCACTTACTGCGGAGGCCAAGACCTGTGGAGGGCATATGGGGGTGCTTGGCTTGTGAGTTAAATGAGCTTGAGCCTTGAGGGTCACGGGCTAGGTATGTTACGTGAAGCTGAGGTACACGGAGGTCGACGTTCAGGTTTGTGTGCGAGAGTTCGTGTAAAATAACCGAGCTATCATATTAACACAAGCTTGGAATTGACGATCTCATGTAGAAGAGAGCATGTTTTGAATCGACTACGACACTCAAGTCGAGATCAAACAGCCTTTCAGAACAGTAACTTGACCCCTCTAGCTTTGGCTTGTTATCTCGGTCTTATGTACAGGATCCTGCATGTCAAAATGTTGTGTCTGTGAGTGACATCCCCCACGTCATCGATTCACCTTAACCTCATGCGCTTGGCTTTGTTGCCCCATAGAAGAAACTCTATTCCGAGTTCTCCATAAAATGGCTGCTCTCCGCCCGTCGCTATCTATCGACTTGTTGTCTCAACCACTTGCACCTCGGCTAAGTACTGTCTGCCTCCACCTCCCTTTATTCAGCCATCAAGTTCGGGGTCATGTCATCCGAAACCCCACAGACGAATCTATCCATTGAAAAATTTCGCCTTGATGGAATGATGTTATCGTGTGTTTTCTATGGTGTGTTTTCTCTCGGATGCGACAATATGGAAGGACTCATGTACCACAATAGGCATATACTTTTTCCTCACAGTGCAAGCCTGTACTGCTCTCATGCAACGTCCTCGATATGAGGAAAAAATTGCAGAACATCGTCGCGCGCTTTTGTTCTACGTCTTCATCACGTTCGTATTGATGTCGATAAGCTTTGCTTTGAACGCAAAGTATACGGAAATGATTTGGATAGACAATCGTGACGCGCCTGGCGGTCCGCTCGCGCTAATCGAGAACTACATGACTAATCGTATCAACCTCCTGGCACTTGGCGGGTAAGTGTCGTTGCCTGTCCACCTCAAGAACTCTAGTATTGACGTTCCGTCTAGTGCTCACATTCAGGAGTGGTTTATGCAAGCTCTGCTCGTGAGCCAAATAGTTTGCCAGATCGTCTGATACAACCCTGATGCTTGGAAATACTTAGCTTCACCGATGTTTTGTGATATGGAATTGGTCAAGACGGGTGATGGTCCCGATGATCGCAATCTATGTTGTCATGATCGGTGCAGTTCATCATCCACTAGGGGACAACAGTAACTGACTTCTCGACTAGTGTTTTCTATTATGGTTTTGATCGAGGCGAGCACCGGTGCTTCATTTTACAGCATCAGGATCGAGCTTGCCTACCTCGGCCTCGAAGTAGGGCACACCGTGATGTATACCATTCTAGTGACGAATCGCTTGTTCGTCATGCGAGGACGCATGAGGGAGATCATGGCCCAATATGATTCCAGCACATATGATACTGTCGCCCTTATGGTCATCGAGTCCGCAGCGTTATATTCCGCGTTCGCTGTTGTTTTCATAGTTGCATTTGCTGTGCATGCAAATGGCCTCACCACTCTATGTTTCCTATCTGTTACCAAAATCCAGGTAAGCAGACAAAATCTAAGTTACCTGCGTCTCTGATGGTATTTGTCTTTGTTGAACTAGGGCATTGCCCAATTGCTGATCATCATTCGTGTTGCACGGGGGCGGGCAGTTACACGCGAGTGGTCGACGCGAGCTACTGCGATGCCTACGGCTGTAGAATTCACAAGGACTGTATCGGATACGACATCGGGAACCGACAACGAACGAATAGGCAGGCCAGAGCAGGACGTCGTTCAGTTGTGTTCTGTTTCCGAGAAGGTGGCGGAAGTAGCGGCGCCTATAGCATGACGGACGTTTACTTTATATTTGTGAAGCTTTCCTGGGTCATTTGCAACTTTGGTAGCAAGTTGATTGTCTGTCGGCAATGCTGCCTGATATATATGATGTATATGAGGTATATGTCTGACTTCACCAGCACTTTCCTTTGTCCCTTGTTACTGCATGTTCGTAATGAAGAAGAAATGACGATTTTCCTTTTATGGTCTGGTTAGGAGAGATAGTCGAGGTCAGCAGACATTTGGTGGTGATGCAACTGATTCGACGGGCGGGTCGATTCCATCATCTCTATAATTAAAAGTACCCCCACATCGACGTGCTTGCGTTCGCTAAACACAATATTCACGAGTCCCCGATTCAAGTATCCTTACATGGTGACTCCGTACGGGCGAAGATGCAATGTTCAGTTCATGTGGATCTTGAATGTTCTCCCGTACGAGATCTATTCACCTCGAATTTGTCAGATCTGGGCCGCAGCGCAAAAATCACGTTTATTGTCGCTCTAGGCCAACCTGATGTCGACGACAACTTGGCGTAAGCTAGTCTATCATGTATCATGTCTGACCCTAAGCATAGTATTGCACCTACAAGGAAGGCCATGGCCCAGGCTCCCGGCTTGCGCACCACTGCAAAGATTACATACCTAAGCCGCTAATATCAATCACTCAAAGGCGACACAGAAAAGAGAGCAAGATATTCGTGTCCTTCGAGAAGTTCACCCAAGCACCATTTACCCCTCGCTTTGAATTTTTCCAACGCCTTCGACGGTTCCGCGTGATCAACATAAAATTCAGTGAATGCAGACGAGACAGCCCCAGTGCCTACGTTCTCCTGAAAGAGAGCACCGCGAAGTTGTCCGCTTTTGAGGTAGTCAACGGTGGAGGCCTCCAGAACCTTCGCCGCATTTTCACGAATGAAAGACAAGTCGACTGCATGCACACTGACACCTTTATTCATTGTTAGTTGCGATAACTGACTACATATATGATATAAACGAAAACATACCGGCATACTTTGCCAAAGCAGTGCATGCGGCAGGATGAGACGAAACAAGGCCAACAGCTGTGACTCTTTGAAACAAGGGGTGAACCTTGAGGGTTTGCAACAGCTGAGTTGCAATGTATCGTCTACGCAGACTCTTGTCAACGACGAGCTGAGTGATCCACCCAACCACACCTGCGAAGACGTGAACTTGAAACACCATAAGAATATACACATAGACTTACCTCCTTCAAAAGACCAGACACTTGCGAAGGCATGACCGACGAGTTTCTCATGCTGAAAACACGTCACCAGGACAGTACATTCTGGAATGGAAACAGATTGGCTTCGCAACTTGCTAGCAGTCATCTTGACTGGTTGACCTGCGAAAATGAACTGAGAAAAGTGACAGACCCAACACAAGTAAGAGCTGACCTGGTTTGGTGTACTTCGAGATACTGCTTGCCTATTCGCTCCAAATTCCGTAGTTCGTACTGAAGAGTTGCGCACACAATTTCATGAGATCGTCGGAAATTGCAGTACCTGACATGGCATTATACGTGATCACCAAGGACGTATTGGAGGGAGAAGTAGGAAGTGGTGGGGTTACGGACATTGCGTGTTGTGTGCACGACGTGGGGTGAAAGTCTAGCTTATGGACACTCTAGGGGCAAGTCTGTCGCCGACTCTGGGGGAATTGTCTGTGAAATCAATACTTTTGCTGCCTCAGATAGTTCACCTCATCCGACTCTATGCCGCATGTCATGTACATGGTTTGAGACGTAATGAATGTTAGCTTGAACCTCCGACCGAATTCACCAAAGCCGCTGACACGGATCAGTCTGCGACAGACATGCCGAGTGTCCATTTTCCCGGTTCCCGATGTGGCCCTCATGTAAGGGATTTCCTCTACGCCAGCACCCTGCAGATTGGACCGACGTCTACATATCTCATATCCGGTATTACATCGGATACGTCTCTTGTTCTTTATATATGCTCCAGCCTTTGTCCTTCGTCCAGTGCGTGGCACATCGATACTGTTAACTCAGTGACATTGAACGCAAGACGGAATATTACTTTGATCTCAGTGAGGTAAAGACCTAGTTGGTGCACGCACGTGCATACCTAGACATGCGTTGGCCACGAGTGTAGGTCCAAGACTTTGACCTGTATGGATAACGTTCCTGACTCTAGTCAAGACAGACATCAACGTGAACACTTGTGTTAGGCTATACTTGCATCTATCAGTCTACGATCTTCAACTCAGCAAGTAATATAAATTTCTCTCACTACTAACACTGACACATAACCCCCACCAGCTTCTAAACGCCGTCAATCAATGGCAATCATCGACATCCTCAACGCTGAAGTCGCCCAACAAGTGGTAGACAGCTTGGGCGGGAAGCGCCTCATAAATTCCCTTATCACCAACGTCGAGCGCCTCGCACAGACGACAGACACCCTCTCCTCTGACATTAGCGCAACTCTCGCGTCTACTGTTCTGCTCGTAGGAAATCTGACCGAGACGACGAATGCGCTTGCGTTGGACTTACATTACCTGCTGCAAGGCTGCATCGCCCTTGTTGCGTTGCTGTGCTTACTGACAGTCCTTTGCATCGTGCGTTGGTTCTACACATTTAGGAGAGAGCTTTGGGGTGTGCAGCGTCTCAAGACCACGTAGGCTTGGTATATCCGCTAATCCTAGGGTCGATAGTGTCTCCTTATTCCTTGGCGACGGGCTCCAGTGGTGGATCTTACGCTAGGAACCTTCGAGTTGCTTATTTGGCGTGGAACCAAATCAGGATATTTTCAAGCCAGGAGTACGTCGCTGTTTAAACATTTGTAATTACGACCCACCACTTGCCTACATTTATATCGTCTGGGCACCTCGGCCAAGTACCCTTCAAGTTCGTCTCGTGTTTTTGGTAACCTCCTTTTACCAAGAGCTCCACCTAGCTTACACAAATCATCGACGGTACTTACTTTGCAGTGACCATTTTCTTTCAGACATAGAACTCAAAGTTCAGACTTAAGCTCAAACATGGTCGACGTTTGACATGAGAAACACAGCGGAGTTTCGGTGTCAATGCCGTGGGTAACGAGCAAGTCCAGAATGGTCACTGCCAGAGTAAACGCCCAATACGACACCACATAGCAACGGGATATTCTGACAGTCGTTTCGGTGCGAAGTTCGGAAATGCGCTGGAGGAGATGGGCTGGAGCACGTGATCATTTAACAGCTTGAAGAATTAAGATCTCAAGGTGTGGTGCTATCATGAATTATGATGCAGTGATTTACATTTTTTGTTGGTACCCAGGTCTCATTCCATCGATGCGCGCCATCCGTTACTTGGACCTCATGCTGTGATTCGTTCTGCATGCCCGTCATGTCATGTATCGTGCTGGTTACGCATAAAATTTTGTCACGTATCCTGAGCTGAAGTGGTGCGGTGAATTAAAAATTTGCCTTTTTTCCGACAGGCCCCCTCTGCCAAATCGGAGATGCCATAATCGTGAGCCATTTCTCGCAACCGTCGGAGTCGCTAATCATTGATCAGGGTTTGGAGTTGCGTTGCCAATCCCTTTGCGCCATTGATTAGTACTACTAGTACTCTTGCAGTGAGGAGCCTGGCATTCCAATGATAATATTTTTCTGTGGATTCAACCAATACGGTCTGTCATTCTGCAGGCGCGATCTCAGGCTCCCCATCCTCATTTATTCTAGTCAACTCTGGCGAGACGAATTTCGACCCTTGCGGATCCAGTGCCATTTAATAATTGACTCGGGTTTGTGTTCTTGGTCCGCCATTACCCCGGGTCATGGCAGGCTTATAGGGCACTATTACGTTGCGTTGCACGAACGTGGCTTAGGTAGGTTTAGGGGCGAGAGTCCGTGTAAAATAATAAAGCTTAACACATACTTGGAATTGACGGCGACTCATCTAGAATTGGAATCCTTTCAGAATTAATGCTTCAGCTTCAGTCTGTAACCTTGGTCTCATGCACAGGGTCCCATATGTCATTTTTTTTTACGTCTGTGAGTGACATACCCAACGTCATGGTTGACCTCGTACGCATAATATTTAGCTGGCTTTCTGTCTTACTAACTCTATTCTGAGCTCCCTATATAATAGTTGCTTCTTGTCCACTTGCCACTAGTTATCCACACTCACTGGTGGATAGGGTCCCTCAGCCAAACACTTCGTCTCAGTGTCTTCTTTCACCTCCTGTTCGGTCACCAAATTCGGAATAATGTCAACTAGCACCTCACGGACAAATCTATCGTTTGAAAGATATCGCCTGGATGGAATGATGTTGTCGTGTTCATTCTATGGTATGTGATCGGTCGACATACGACGATCCGGAAGTTGACTTATATACCGCAACAGGCATATTCTTTCTCCTTACGATGCAAGCCTGGACTGCTCTCATGCAGCGGCCTCGACACGGGGGGAAAATAGCAGAACATCGTTATGCACTTCTGTTCTACGTCTTCATCACGTTCATATTGGGCTCAATAAGCTTTGGTGTGAACGCAAAGTACACGGAAATGATTTGGATAGACAATCGTGACGCACCTGGCGGTCCGCTCGTGCTAATCGAAAATTACACGAGTTATCGTATGAACGTTGTGGCACTTTCCGCGTAAGTGTCGTTGCCCGTCCACTTCCGGACCTCTAGTATTGACGCTCCGTCTAGTGGTCACATTCAAGAGTGGTTCATGCAAGCTCTGCTCGTGAGCCGAATAGTTCGCCAGATCGTCTGATACAAGCCTGATGCTTGAAATACTTAAGCTCCACCGATGTTTTGTGATATGGAATTGGTCAAGATGGGTGATGGTCCCGATGATCACAATCTATGTCGCCATGATCAGTGCGATTCATCATTTACCAAGCGACAGCAGTCACTGACATTCCAAGCAGTAATATCTATTTTCACCATGAGTATGGTGAACACCGGTACTTCATTTTACAGCATCACGATCGAGCTTGCCTACCTCTGCCTCGAAGTAGGGCTCACCGTCATTTATACCATTCTCGTGACGAATCGCTTATATGTCATGCGAGGACGGATGAGGCAGATCATGGCCCAATATGATTCCAGCATATATGATACTATCGCCCTCATGGTCATCGAGTCCGCAGCGTTATACACCGTCTTCGCTCTTGTCTTCATAGTTGCATTTGCCATGCACGCACACGGCCTCACCACTCTATGTTTCCTGTCTATTGGAAAAATCCAGGTAAGCAGACAAAATCTGAGCTACCTGCGTCTCTGATGCTAGTGATTCTCGTTGAACTAGGGCATTGCCCAATTGTTCATCATCATTCGTGTTGCACGGGGGCGAGCAGTGACACACGAGTGGTCGAGCCAAGCTACTACAATACCTACGGCTATAGCATTCTCAGGGAGTGTATCAGACACAACAGAGGGAACCGACAACGAACGAATAGGCAGGCCAGAGCAAGATGTCGTTCAGTTGTATCCTGATGCCGAGAAGGCGGCGGAAGTAGCAGTGTCTGTAGTGTGAAAATAATTTACACAACTTCATACTTGAAGCTTAGAGTTCGATTAACACTTGAATGTAAAATTGAAGTTATATAGATTAAAAAATTAGGGAAGGTCGTAAAGATCATTTCAGCGCTTCAAGCTTCAAGCTGAGCGCTGAGCAGTACCATTATCTGTTTTTATTTTATGAATGTCGTTCTGAGAAGGCGGCCGGCACTTTCGGCAACAAGGTCGGAGTTCAAATGCCTACCTGCTCGAGGCAGTTGACCCTTCAAGTCGAGGGCGAGTGACAGTTGTAGTTGCAAGACATTCAGCTAGTAGAGATTCTGTGTATGCATGAGCCAGAAGTTCGGTAAGGACCTTACGGACAGTTTGTCGAGGGGCGAGGACCTGAGGTACACGAGAGTTGACGGGCAATGCTCAGATTCAAAGTCCGACAGATTAGGCTCACTACAAGCGCCGAAATCAAACGAAAACCTTGCATGAAAACAGACGAAAGCCGTTGTGGGTTTTGTCAGAGTCGACACCCGTTTTCAGACCTGACAAGTTTGTCGAAAACAGGTGTGAAGCATCCAAGAACATCAGGTCTGACTTCCCCCCCCGTAATATTGCCTTCATTTGCGCTGCGGCCTGTTGGAGCTTTTCAAGTTGAAGCAGGGACAACGTGGGACCGTGACAGACTATGGGCATGTTGCAGAAATGAAAAAAAAAATGAGTTCATTTGGTCTCCCCATCATGATAGCATCATGGATCATGATCGATTGATCAGTTTAACGTGATGTACAGGTGTAAATTTATACCTGTCACTGAGAAAACTGGCTCGACTATCCTTAACTCTCCTCCCCGAAGTAGGCAGGGCAGCTCGCACACCTTCAAGTTACATATTTAAATCCATCAATGGCATCGTTTTGAATCTTTGGGATAACGTGAGTAACCTTTCTTTCATGCGTTCTCCATGAATGGTCAGTTTCATCGCGATCGGTGACCTTCAAGTTGCAGATATTCGAAACATCATAAAGAGTAGTTGTCTGTCCCCCAATATGCCATCACGTCGCCGTTTGTCCTGAAAGTGGATATATCACAACACAAGTTTGGAATTGACAACGATGTTTATAATTGCTCAGCCTTCGAATTGACGACAACATTTAGAATCGAGCAGGCCTTTCAGCGCTTCAGCTTCAGCCAGATACTATCTTGGTCCCACCGTGGGGTCCGGCACGTCAAATTTTTATCACTGTGTGAGCGACATCCCCGACATTGGCTTCATGTATGTGGCCGCCGCTTCTTCTGTTTCCCTAGCGGAAACTCTATTCTAAGTTCCCCATATAATATCTGCATCTTCCTCGCTCGTCTCTTGTGACTACTATCCACTTGTTGTCTTCACTACTTGCCATTCGTTTGACCTCCCTTCACCTGGTCGGTGACCTCTTTTGCGGTCATGTCGTCCTACACCCCACAGACGAATCTGAGCATCGAAAGATTTCGCCTTGATGGAATGATGCTTTTGTGTGTATGCTATGGTATGTTTTCGATCGACACGGGATGATGCGGAAGTTGGCTTATGTACTGCAACAGGCATATTCTTTATCCTTACGATGCAAGCCTTAACTGCTCTCATGCAACGGCCTCGATATGGGGGGAAGATTGCAGATCATCGCCACGCGCTTCTTTTCTACGTCTTCATCACTTTCGTATTGGGCTCGATAAGCTTTGGTGTGAACGCAAAGTACACGGAGATAATTTGGATAGACGATCGTGACGCGCCTGGCGGTCCGCTCGCGCTAATCGAGGGCTACATGAGTAATCGCATGAACGTTCTGGCACTTGTAGCGTAAGTGACATTGTTCGTCCAACCCCAGACCTCTAGTATTGACTCCTCTTTCAGTGGTCACATTGAGGAGTGGTTCATGCAAGCTCTGCTCGTGAGCCTGATAGTACTCCTGATCGTCTGCTACAAGCCTGATGCTTGAAATACTTAGCTCCACCGATGTTTTGTGATATGGAATTGGTCAAGATGGGTAATGGTCCCGATGATCACACTCTATGTTGCCATGATCGGTACAGTTCATCATCCACCAAACGACAACAGTAACTGACTTCTTGACTAGCGTTGTCTATCATAGTCCTGACCGAGGCGAGCACCGGTGTTGTGTTTTACAACATCGTCATGGAGCTTGCCTACCTCTGTGTCGAAGTAGGGCTCACCGTCATTTATACCGTTCTCGTGACAAATCGTTTGCTCACCATGCGAGGGCGTATGAGGCAGGTTATAGCCCAGTATGATTCAAGCACATATGATACCATTGTCATCATGGTCATCGAGTCTGCAGCGTTATACACCGTCTTCGCTCTTGTTTTCATAATTGCATTTGGTATGCATTGTAACGGTCTCACCACTCTATCCTTCCTGTCTATTGGCAAAATCCAGGTAAGCAAACAAAAAATGAGTTACCTGCGTCTCTAACGCTAGTTATTTCAGGGCATTGCCCAATTGTTCATCATCATCCGTGTTGCACGGGGGCGGGCAATTACACACGAATGGTCGACCCGAGCTACTGCAATGCCTACAGCCATAGCATTTAACTCAGGGACTGTATCGGACGTGACCGAGGGAACCGACAATGAACGAATAGGAATGCCAGAGCAGAACGTCGTTCAGTTGTATGATGATCCTGAGAAGGCGGTGGATGTTAGTACAACGTCTATAGCGTGAACACAGTTTATCGTTGATTTCTATATGACTGTCTTCATTTGCACTGCAGCCTATTGAAGCTTTTTGAAGCAGGGACGGCGTAGAACAGACATTATATCGGTATTCATTGCAGAAATGACAAGATGACAAATTCGCATGGTACCTCATATCGCGCGACAGCGCCATATGCCTCGAACCAAGCTCATATCAAGCATCACAAATATTGTTCCCCTAGTAGGTGCACAGCCCGCAAATTGATTATCCCGGTAGAGCTTGCGTGCTCCGCGCGCCGGATGGATCAAGGCATTCACGCACAACTCGCGCACAAGTCACTCATGCGTAATATAGCCTTATAAAATGGCGTACGGTCACATTGGAACTCGCACATAGTACGCGTGATTCGTCTCCTAGTGCATATATAGGAGACTTGTTAAAAATCCAACTGTGTGGGTCAACCCAACAAAATCTTGCATATCACTGGTTTCCGGCTAGTGGGTCAAAATTGACAGCCGATTCAGGGCACCCGGCAAAGCCAGCCAGCCGGTTCCAGTACCCATGTTGGTCAGCAGCATCTGAATTCAATAGGACCAAACAACCCACGTCTCCCAGTGTTCGTTGTATAACAATATTAATGGCCTTGGATGAAACCAACTCGCTGTCTCGGCTCTTTGAACAGTTCCCTGACCATGAAAAGTTCATCACGCATATCACGGGTGCGACGTCATCCTTCGTCCTCCCATTCTTGTACATTACCGACCGCCACAATCCGCGCATCACCGCATTAGTGCTAGATCAGATCTACCGCAACAATGGAGACTATTCTCCTACGCGTTTTGCGCACATAAACGCGGCAGCATGCTTTACAGCGCGCTTGCTGTATGATACCGTACTCAACGCACTCGCAGGATGGGAAGTAGCCTGGGAGAATGGGTGCCAAAACTGGCCTGGTGAGGATGGAAAAAGGTACAACGACAGTATCGATAGCTTTGTACACGGACTCCGGAATCTGCGAAACAAATCCTGGGAGGGAAAGGCTAAAGGGGACGGTAGAGCTGTCAGTGAGGAACCGACGATGGTGCTCCTCATCGAGAGAGCTGAGAGGTTGAAGGACAACCTCTTGGACCTTATTGTTCCACTCACCCGTCTCGCAGAACTGGTGAGTGGTCTGGTTTCATTTTCGTTCAATTATGCATCCTACATGCCAAGGGCAACTTTGACTGATAACACGTGTTTACAGTCACAGGTGAGGATAACGACTATCTTGCTATCCTCTGTGCGATGGGAGGATATCAAGCCACCTCTTGGCGCATCCCCCGATCCCTACTTCATCGATATTGATCCTCCAAGCAAACAAGGCAAGTAGCCAATCATGTGTATTCGGTTAGTATGATCTCAGGGTCATGGGCGTCTCTTCAGACACAGTTGACAGCCTTCTTTTTGCGTTTCGTTCTACGTCCACAGCACAGGTATGCGCAGGCACGCAGGATAGGACGTACCACCCATCGCTACTGCCGCTGTACGAACAATATGTGGAACATGTCTACAATGTTTGCTCTCTCTACACAACAGATATCCAGGAACTGCAGTATATTGCCGCTGCGCGATGGCCTGGGTTTGTTAAACCTGTGTTACAGGAGCAAGGCGAAGCTAATGGGGACGGGGACCCAGACCCAGACGGAACATGTAATGAACTGACACTCCCTGCTTCTGACGGCCGCATGAGACTGCTCAAGTTCTTCACGCCTTCTTTGACGGTGGCACTTGATGCGCTTTACCCACGCTTGACCAACGCTACGGACTGGGCAGCAGCCAACGACCCTGACATGCAAGCATCAGAGAAGGCACAATCCCAAACAAACACGGAAGCGAGCATCATCGTTGACCACCTACCACGCATGTCCAAGTTCATCTTACTCGCGGCGTTCCTGGCTTCGACAAATCCTGCCAAAAGTGACGTGCGAATGTTTGGTCGCGGAGCGGATAAGCAAAAAAGGCGACGTCGGCGATCTGCGTCACCAAAGAAGGCCGGGGCGCAGACAACTGTTGCAAAGGTATATTCATGTTTATTTCACACTGTATGTAATTAAAAGGCAAATAAAGGTTTCACAAAGACTACTTGGCCCTGTGGTATTCCCACTGGATAGGCTTGTCGCAATTCTTGGCGCTCTCTTGGAGGAGAATGATGTCGAAAGCCGGCCTCATGATCCTTCCTTTGAACTCCCAGGAGAGCACACCGACATGGAATTGGGGCGAGTACACATTTACGCCGCAGTAAGTGCCAGGCCTCGTCCCGTGTCGATCCCATCTGACCCTGCATTCCCAAGATCACTGAGCTCACGTCTATGCGCGCTCTACATCGCACGACTGCTGTCGAGAAACTAGAGGGACCACCTCTGTACAAATGCGGAATTTCATTTTGGGTAGCGATGGCTCTCGCGAAAGATTTACAGGTACCATTGAATGATCTTATGTGGGATCCGGCGTAGCGCTTCGGAAGCATGACCATTCTACATTTATCCGAACCTATTATAATTGCATTTCGCAAAGCATTTACTTTGTGAGAGCTGGGATATCAGCTAACGGAATGACTTCCAGCGCTGGTGGTGCTAACACAAATGTAGGTCCTACATTGTCACCTGAGCCATTTGTGGTCGCACACTTGAAATATATATAGCCCTATGAACGAATGATGATTTTTTTTCCAATGGTGTATGAACTCGTTGATCATGAGCTGGCAATCTGAGTCTGACAGGAGACATCCCTGACATCCACTCCCGGTACCTTTGGCCAGAATGTGGACGTCCCATTTCTCAGGGCTATTGCACAGCCCTGATCACAGACAGCAATTTTCTCCAATTGCTCATGATGTTTAAGTATTGATTCGCTCTCTTGATCACAACATTTGCGTAAGTTGTTGGTTGAAGAAAACCCTCAGTTCTGAGTCTGGTTGTCCATAGCACAGCTAGGGCTGCTGTGTACCGTTGTGTTCAACTCGTGCTTGCCATGTGGGAAGATTCCGAATCAATCACTACGCACACCTAGAATCTGGAGCCGAATTACATAGTGCTATCAGTCAATTCCATAATTACACCGCCAGTGCGAAAACTCTCAAGCCTGGATCAAACGAACGCTCTTCCTCAGGCCTCACCTCCTGCATATCTCTGACGATGCCCCCAGAGTTCATTTCTGAATCTGCAGCTTTCCCTTTACAACGACTCGATTCAGAGCTCAAAAACTCCACCGATCTCGAGAGTGAGGTTACTGGGGATAAGCAGGTTGACGACCATGTGCAACCTCTAAGCTCGAGTGAGTTCGCTGTGTGACAACACCTCATAGATACCCATATTGAATTCGAACGGAGCTCTTAGCTTCTGCATTCACTGTACGTTTACCTTTCGTGCATTATGAAGTCATAACATGGGTTTCGAAATGACGCATCTTACCACACAGAGTTCCATCAATAGTGCAGACTTTGATGACCCAAACCTCGACCCTTCACATGGCCCGGAATTTGACGACGAGTCGCCTTATCCAGAGGTTCGATCTGCCGTCGCAAACACAGACGATCCGTCCATACATGTGACAACGCTTCGTACATGGGTTCTAGGCTTGGCCTGGGCAATTGTTATGCCTGGTGTCAACCAGTTTTTCTTCTTCCGCTATCCCAGCGTGCCCATCACTGGCATAGTCGCTCAGCTGCTCTCGTTTCCAATAGGCCGCCTCTGTGCTGCTTATCTTCCCCGAATAAAAATCTTGGGCATTTCGCTAAATCCTGGTCCCTTCACCATCAAGGAGCATGTGTTGATAACAGTGCGTTCTCTCTTGAGGTCCTTTGTTAGCCCTGGTTTATAACCACCTGCCACGATAGATCATGGCTTCAGTGGGCGCTTCATCCGCCTATGCAGTAAGTCCCTTTCCCGAAGTGTCGTAGAGCATTCATTCAAAGCACCAAAATAGACAGACATTGTTGCCGTGCAAAGAGTTTTCTATGATCAGAAATTCAGTTTCGGGTGTTCGTCTTCCACCTTTTCAAGATTGAATGCATGCTCATGAACGGTTCCGCATTAGATCAGTGGTTTTTGGTGATGTCAACACAACTCATTGGCTTCTCCACTGGGGGAATCACACGACGGTTTCTTGTATCGCCTCCAAGCATGATCTGGCCCGTAACTCTCGTCAGCTGCGCGCTCTTCAATACTCTTCACTCTGAGCAGTATGCAGGTATCGGGCAACTAGGCGGCTTAAGTCGAGAACGTTTCTTCATCTATGTTTTCACAAGTGCATTCGTGTGGTGTAGGAATTTTCCTCAGCTCTCATTCGTGTCTGATTAAGTTTTTGATGATTCAGACTTTTTCCCTGGTTACCTATGTAAGGCATGTTCCCTATAGCGACCTTGTTTTTCCAATACCTTTGTATAGTCCAAGCCCTTTCGTGGTTTTCCTGGGTAACATGGATTTGGCCCGACGATCCTGGTGAGTGTCGAGATACCGAACCATGATCCACCCTTAACGCAGAACCCTAGTTGTCTCACAGCTCTTCGGGTGCGTTTCTTTGTTTGCTGAAGAATTCATGTACCACACGTTGACAAAACTAGTTATGTCCACGGTATGGTATGTTAATGTTTACTTGGTCCCTATCATGATCTTAAATATTTGCATCAGGGAATGTCCGTGATAACATTTGACTGGGCCCAAATTGCGCATGTACTTGGTCGTTCCTGCTTTATTATTATTCTAAGCTTGGTTGTCTAGATACAACGGGTCACCACTAGCCATGCCTTGTGAGCCTCCTGATATCTCTTCAATGTACAGTCTAATCGCGTTCACAATCAGGGTGGGCAACGGCGAACGTTATTGTTGGCTTTGTAGTTTTCTATTGTGCGTTCGGTCTCTTTCTTTAAACCGGTAATTGAACGATTATCCCAGGGATAGTAACGCCTATATTATATGTCAGTGATCAACGAAGATTTCACGACTCACGAGTTGACTCCTTCGCAGTTCACAAATACTTGGTATTCTCTATACATGCCGTTCGTCTTAGTCTCAGTCCCTTCCCGCACGACGTCAGCTCAATGTTTTGCAGTATATCGTCAAGGACCTCCTTCGACAACAGACAAAAGACGTACAACGTTACTCGGATATTGACATCAGAAAGCACTTTCAATGAGACAGCATACAAGGAGTACAGTCCAATATTTATTCCGTAAGTGACCACATTTTCAGCGCCGGTAATATACCCACTTCTATAACAGAACGGCGTTCCTGATGTCTTATGGGTAAGCTCACTAATTGGTAATTGGTATTGTCTTCGTATTGAGAAGAATGTTTTTATTAGTCTCTCATTCGCCTCCATCACTGGTACGGAAGTACGCACTATGGCTATGACATAGATTGACAGAAAATGGCTTAGCGACTATCGTTCATTGCTTTATTCATTTTCGGAAGCAAATTTGGCATCAAGCACGACGGTCACTCGGGGAACAGGCAGACGTTCATGCTCGCCTTATGAGTCGATACCCCCAAGTTCCTGAATGGTATGTCAAAGGATTTCTCGTCTTAATGGGGTCTAAACTCGACACATTTCTTTACCCCAGGTGGTACTTAACCCTGTTCGCTCTCATGTTTGCATTGGGTGTCCTCAGCATCGAGATTTGGCCTACAGAGATGCCTGTTTGGGCGTTTATAATATCGCTCATGATTGGTGAGTCATTAAGATGTCTACATGAAAGTGTTGTTGTATTAACGTTCATATACCCCTTAGCATTCACCTATGTGATTCCATGCGGTATGATACAGGCAATTACCAATCAGCAGATTGGGTTGAAGTACGCCACGTGATTATGGATGAATTCTATAACTGAAACATATCCTAGCGTAATCACAGAACTGATCATCGGGCAAGTCTGCGCTGGTACATGGCATCAATCCATCTGACAGCTTGCCATCCAGATATTCGTTACCTGGCAAACCGGTAGCAATGATGCTATTCAAGACCTACGGCTATATTGTGTGTCGTTAATTCTCTAATCTTTTGGTATATTGACTTTCGTAGTCCATGGCTCAAGCCTTGACATTTACGTCCGACTTCAAACTTGGTCACTACATGAAAATTCCTCCTCGAAAAATGTTTTGGTGCCAGATCGTGGCTGCTATAGTCGCTGGAACCACGCAATTGGGCGTTCAATCGTGGATGTTCTCTACCATACCGTAAGCGTGAATGTCGGTGGCCATCTGATGAAGCTGAATTTCGTGTAGAGACATATGTTCTCCCACTCAAAAAGACGGGTTTGTTCGAATGTTCAGTATGGCATTTATCTTTGCTCAACATCGCGTAGTTTCACCTGTCCTAACACGGAGGTATTTGGTACCGCATCCATCATCTGGGGTGCGTTCATTAGATTAGTACCTCGAGGGACAGATGGATTTACTCTGACGAACAGGTGTAATCGGCCCAGAACGCTTGTTTAATTCCGGGCAACTATATCAGTAAGTCGTCACTCTACCTTGAATCACCTAAAAACTGAATGCACTATTGCAGCTGTATGTCCATTGTACTAGCTTAACAGCAGGAATTTTAAAGACCCACTTTTCTAGCCTTATTGGTGTTCTTCATTATCGGAGCAGTGACCCCTGTCTTGGGTTGGCTGGCGATGAAGCGGTACCCAAACAGTTTCATACGATACGTCAAGTGCGCAATCATTTCAATCACCATTGCTAACTGATTAACACTTTGACTAGTTTGTAAGTTTGTGGTTTTATTTCCTCGGATAGCATGACATCATACACTATGGCATAGCCCGCTAATATTTAATGGCACCTACAAGATTCCCCCAGCTTCTGCGCTAAATTATGTACCATGGGCGTACGTGCGCAGCGTTTGTCATGGGGTGCATTGGTTTACTGATGTACCGCAGGATTGTCGGGTTCATCTTCCAGTATGTCATCCGAAGGTTTGTTTCCCGTTTGAAAACCTCTGCAGAGTTCGCTGACGTGCTTTTGCAGGCGCAATTTTGCATGGTGGACGAAATACAATTGTAAGTGGAGTGACGTTACTGTTCGTACCGTATGACGAGAGTTACGCAGATGTTTTATCGGCGGCACTGGATTCTGGACTAGCTGTTTCTATCATCTTCATATATTTTGTGTACGTCCCCAGTTGATCATAATGCTGACTATAATTCACCGAGCTGGACAGATTGCAATATCCGGCAAACGGGGCGGTAAGCCAAAGAGTTGCCACTGTTGCTGATAAGTGTTTAAATATTTTGACTAGATCGGAGAGAGCTTGCAACATTGGTGGGGCAACACGGTAGGCTCTCCATTGAACTATCCAGATCAAACTGCTGATGTGTCTACCATCAAGGTATTTAATACAACCGCTGATGGTATGGGTACTCCAGTTCGCCAGCTACAGAGCTCAGAGACATTTGGGTACGTTGACGTGTTAGCTGATCACTTCTCTTGCGCTGACATGTTGACTCAGCCCAAGTATGGGATCTTGGTAACCACCGCAGTGTATCTTTCTTGCTTTGAATGTAGAGTTATTTTGTTGTATATAATATGGACTTGTACTGCGTTCCCGCATAATGACACACACAGACATCGTTGCAATGATATCGATTTCGATGAAGGAGTGATATATGTAGGGGTATTCGTCATTGTCGTAAGATGCGTCAATGTAGATCGTCTGTGGCAAGTGACCGCAATTAGTCGGTCTTCACTTTGCGAACTGTCGCCGGTTCATTGGGCACGTCGCCGATGCGGTTTCCAACCTTGACTTTCTGCCCAGCCTTTATGGTGAACTCGAACGTCTTTGGGGCTTCGAACACCAGTACGATGGTGCTTCCCAAGCAGAATCCGCCCATCTCTTCACCGAAGGTCAATGGCTGACCGTTGAGGATAGGAGAGGCAGCTGAGTAAACAGCCTCATTGTACGTTCCGGGCGGAGGGGGCCTGCCTCGGAGGTTAGTGCGAAGAGCCTGTTAGTGCGACATTAGCATCAACCGTGCTTCAATTCTAATGAAATAATACATACAGTATCAAAATTAATCTTGATGCTGCCTACGTTCGTGGCGCCAACGGGTATCATACCAAAGAAACCAAATTTCCATCGGCCGAGAAGCGCAACTCGTTCATTGAGGACGAAGAGGTTTTTCAGCCGCTTTGCCATCCATGGGGAGACGGAGAAGAGTTCGCCTTGAAGACACATGCCATCAGCAGTACGCAAAACATGTACGGGGGGACTTACCGACAAAGTGACGCCTTTTCTCCACTACCCAAGCGGTAGGGCTGTGGAACCTGTGATAATCGCCCGGAGCGAGGTAGATGACAGTGAAATAGAGGGCATTGCCTTCTTTAACGCTTGTGCCCGAAGTGCTTCTCTTGCGTTCGATCGAAGGTCTGAGGCCTATTTCGCGAGCAACGGAGGCATCATGCGCGATAGTTTCTTGGAGAGACCCCGGATGCTCCACAGACGCGTCAATCTGCTCGCCGAATTTCTTTGGCACGGAAGATGATTCTGCCTCAGAGGCTGACTGAGTTGTGGGGGTTGGAGGTGTCACAGTACCAGGAGTGGAAGCACCCAGGAGTTGGTCTAGACTATACTCGATGCCGTTCACATTAGCAAATTCTCGATCCGTCACATGAGACATCTCTCGATCGGGAAATTCGATTACTGTCGAAGTTGGGCTTTCTGGATCTGAACGTTCCACGCCGAGGAGAGCGTCCAACGAGTAAGTGATTCCCTTGACTTGCTCAACTCGGAGGTTTTCTATAGTTCCGAGATGTAAAACGGTGCCGTCGGCGGGACTGACCTGTAGAATAGTTAAGATGGGAATCATATCACAAAGTGAGATTCTTACGAGTATAGCGCTGTCTATGGGCCTAACACCTGGTTTGAGCTTGCGGTAGAAAAACTGACCCAAGCTGGCGTATTGCGCTAGATCGTCAGGGTCTATTTCCTCAAGGTTGCAGCCAAAAACGTATGCATAGAGTCGGAAACCATAAGGCCGTACCCAAACCGGCAGCTCGAGTGAATTCATGTAACCCCAGACGCGCGACATGTTCCGGAGAGGAAGGGCGCCTAATACGTGGACCTGCACGAGACCAGTTGAGCAAAACGTGGTTCGATAGATAATCAGTGATACGCACATGCCATGGACCTTTGAGCTTGATAACTTCACGACCTTCATCATCGACATGAACCTCGTTCTCTGCACGTGCTACTTTCTTGCGGTATTGGATAACGACGAGGAGAATGGCCCCAACGGCCAAGGGAAGCGGGTACCACTTTGTTGGAGTTTTCGTCCAAGCCAACAGAATACGTCCTAAAATTCGCGAGGTTAGATGGGGCTTATGGTTTCTTATCCATGAAAATGCATACTGTAGAGCGGGACGCCATGGGTGCTTGGCAATGGTGGTGGTGTAGTCTCTGGAGGAATAGTGCTTCTAGTTGATGTTGACAACGATCTTCTTAATGCACCGCGCTTGAGTGAGCGCACAGTTCCTGACAAACTGATTCTACGCTTCACAAAAACTCGTGAAAAAAGTGCAGAAGAGCTGTTTGCGGTAGACGTGATGGCATGAGACGCTGCCTGCAGGGGTCTCTTCCCCTTTACGATAGCTTTATAGAACATTGAAGGTGGTGGGTGTGGTTCACAGTTCGCGTTTGAGAAGTAACTGCTTCGATGTTGCTATGAGAGCTACTTGAGAACTTTTTGAACGGGCACAAACAGCCCACACGAATCCTTCGGCAGAGATAGGCATATAAGGCAAAAGCTTTGGATTCTAATAACACCAAACAAACGGCGTTTATTGCGCAATACAAACTTATGCCAGACGTTCGTGACCTCTTCGCCACAACGCTTACACCAGGGATATAGACCGGCCAGCTGACTCACAACTAGCCCAATGCATTATGACAGCGAAATATCTTCCAAATAATTCCTTCGCATTGTCAACAAGTAAACTCAACATGGACCAGTAGCAATAACCGAGCACCATCACGAGGTCAATCATATGATGACTGACGCATATGATAACGGACCGTCCTCAACATCAGCTAGGATCTCTTTCTCCTTATGGGAGCGTGTCCCGCTCTGACGGATCTTTCAGTTCGTATAACAGTATTGCCACAGAACGGGCCGCATGTACAGCGACAAAGTTATCAACATGAAGCATCTCAATACCAACTTATTGTACTCTTTTCACCCAAGCGCGGACGGCAGATCGCCCACCAGAGTGTATGCAATATGTGGCCACATGTACCTCGCATCCAATACCACAGCACACCGTCATCAACAAGAAGCATCCCGATACGGATGATGGTGTGTACTGGGTTGCAAGTGTTGCTTGGTATGGGTATTGGAAGGTCGGGACGGGCTGGTAGATCGCTTTTTTCTCGCGTGATAATTCCTTTGCGCGGAAAGCGGTCAGTGATGAAGAAAAACCGAGAAGAGGAAAAAACGTACAGGCTTCGCCCATGTACACGGGAACTTGACTACTCAGTGGTGGCTCTCACAAGTGGGTATCCGATCCGTCTCGTCTGCGCATCATACCAGAAACCAAGTTTCGAGTCAAGTTGGACCAGGATTGGGTATCATGTTCAGTCGCCCCGTATCGATCGAAGTGGCGGAGCCTGAACGAGGGAAACATGCGTGGCGTGCGGCACCATGCAGCATCAACCTGGGGGAGCAGATGCGTTGCCAATATGATTGAGGATGGGTATTTCCGAGCCTGAGAGACGGCTAGCTTCTTTGATGAATATGGGGGCGTCCATCTCCACGGAACCAGAAAAGGCCGCGCATGTCACAGGGCCTTCGTGGTGGAGTATTGCAATGAGCTGATTGGATTCGAGGTTCCATAGCTGCACCGTCGTGGCAAATCTTGATATGCTTGTGCTTACCAGGATACGCACGGGCACGGCAGTTTCCGTCCACATGACGGTGTCGAATTTCCTGATTTCCATCCGAGCTCCATGCCAGGGACCTAAAGGCTAAAAAACACCTCTCGATTGTTGTGAGCAATTCGCCTGTGCTGGCATCCCAGATTTTCAGGCTATCCCCGCCCGTGGCGATCATCTTGGCATCAGGTCAGTAGCAAACCGCGCAGATGGTCCAGGATTCCCCTGCCTTGAAATTTTTCACCATCTCAAATTGATGCATAGTCAGACTGGTTACGAGTCCAGCCGCTCTCGACATTCCACACTCTGAATGTCCTATCTTCCGATCCGCCCCTGTGACGTGCCATTGGCACGACACTGACGCAACAGTGCGCCACGACCGCGTCAATATCACCTGGCCCTTCGATTCAGAGGGTTGGCTCTTCTTCCTCCAACCAGCAATGAGAAAGAATGACATACACTCTTACCTTCACCAAAGCCCAATCAGATGCGGCAGATCGCCTATCGGGATGCCTGAATTCTCAATTTTGAAAATCCTCTTCGTCGATCATGTCATGTCACTCGTGAACTCATCCGCCAATAGTCAAAGATGCTGCCTCGCAATTGACCTGGTGACAAGCGTAATGTCCGACCGAGAAATAAAGCGAAATGGGATGTCACTGTATAGCGTGTGGACCCTTCAAGTACATCTGGAAGTACTTCGGGCATCAAGTAACACTGCACCTCAAGTGTCCTTAAATTTTAGCCACGTAAACGCCATGACCAGACATGAGCTAGTCTGCGTCTGCGTCATGGATAGGCATGCAACAAACCCAGGACATGAGACTAGCGGGCCATCCAGTAATGGTGATTTGATGATGCGAGATCGTTCCCGCTGCCCCCGCGGCACCAGCAACGGCAGGAGGTATCGAGGTAGTGGCAGTAGTGGTTGCTGCAACGACGTGCCCTGCGTTACTGTGTGTTTCTGGGCATGGGTATTGGAAGGTCGCGACAAGCTGACAAATGTCTGCTTTCTCCGAGCGTGATGGTTTCTCTGCGCGAAAAGTAGTCAGCGATAAAAAGGAACCAAGAAGAGGAAAAAACATTCATGCTTGCCTGCTATGCACGGGACCTCGACTACTGGTGGCTCTCGCAACTCGATGTTTGATACATCTCGTCTGCACAGCATGCCAGAGACTAAGTTTCGTGTGTCCAGCTGAAAGGGCTCGACCAGGATTGGGTATCATGTTCAGTCTCCCCGTGTCGATAGAAGTGGTGGCGCCAGAATGAAGAAAACGTGCGTTGATGTGGTAGTGCGGTGCGGCGGTTATGTTGCCCATGTGATTGAGTATGCGAGCTAGACAACTAACAATATATCGGTCAAAGAAATCAATCACAGGTGGAGATCGCCTACATCAGCACATCTGTATCCCACTCCCGTATGGTGTGATCTCGCATAGTGCTCGCTGAGGGAAGCCGTGTGCCATCGAGCATCCGCGCGAGTGAGCTGTTCCATGCTCCATTGAACACAGAATGAGCCTCGAAGTTTGCAATGCATTCCCTCTTGACTGGATTCCATAGTATCTGGATATTTTTCATTGTTGCGATGGCAAGATGTTCACCAGTCGGGGAATACCAAACACATTGGACCGATGCACGGCAATTGATTTGATTTCCTTGCACCTGCCATGTTTTTGTGTTCCAGAGCTCTGTTGTGGCATCCCAAAACGAAGTGTTTTGTCCCCCGAGCCCGTCACCATACGGCATCTATCAGGGAACACTGCGACTGCGAAGACCAAACTTACATGGCCTTCAAATGTTCGACTGGGTGTGGTTATTTGAACGATATGCTCCGCTGCTTCGGCCATTCAATTGGATGTTGATTGTTCTTCAGGCAGTTGACATTGACGTTGACTTTTGGAGGTGGTACCGTGGCGTTTGTGCTGCTTCCTATTTCGGGTATGCCGTATCGTTAGACGCCCATGCATGGACACAAGGTTGCCACCAATATTATGACCATCTCAAATCTGCATTTGTGGTTCACTTTCGACAATTTAACTCTGCATTGGTTACTTCATGGTCGCCTCGAAGTGAGCTGGGTGTACCAAGGTATATATAGATAAAGGTAATCAAATGGAAGCACATCTGAAACGCCTCTACGCCTCATGGCCTCAGGCTGGGTATGCCCATTACCCACAGCTGGATTAGGCTCGCCACACTAGTGGTTATAAACCTACTCACAACGCTGAACAATTCTCATCACTCAGTCCCAGCACCATTTACCTTCATCCATGGATCCTTCAGAGATAAAAGAGAGAATCAATCGCTTTCGAATCCTCATCATAGGAAGAGCCAATGCGGGAAAAACAACTATCCTAAAGAGGGTTTGCAACACCAAGGAGAACCCCCAAATATTCAATAGCGCTGGGGAAACGGGTGCGTATCGTGATGCTAGTACTACAATACTGATAGTGATGACTGTCCTATCGACATCAGATCGATGCCACTGTTCTGAACGCATCCAGAGAGGTAACGTACTATCATCAGTTGGCAATATGAACTGACGTGTTCTCAGCGTGGAGAGCACAATATCGAAAACGAAATGGTTTTTCAAAATAACCCGGGATTCATCTTTCACGATTCACGTGGTTTCGAAGCAGGCGGCGAGTCCGAGTACGACCAGGTGAACACATTTATCACAGACCGCTCGAAGATGGGAAATATCAAGGATCGAATTCACACTATATGGTAATCGGTCAACTTGGCGACATGCGTTGGCTCACTTCTTTGACATAGGTACTGTATCCCAATGGATCAAGCAAGCAGGGCATTCACCCAAGCCGAACTCAAGTTTTTCTCCCGCTGTGACACCGGAAGCAGTAAGCTGTCACATTTGCCTGTTGTTCGACTGATCCGCAACTTCGATCCTCAGTCCCAGTGATTGTGATATTCACAAAATTCGATGCCCTTTACGACGTCGAATTTGCACGGCTACGAAAGGAAGGAAAATCGAGGACAGACGCCAAAGCACTGGCCCCGAGGCATGCCGAGGAGACGTTTGCAAACGGGACGCAATTGAAGGTCTTATACCACTCCAAGGACATCCGGCGGCCGCCAAAATCTCACGTATGCCTCCCTGGTAAGTTGTGGATAGTCAAATGGCAATACATGATGACTATTGATCCATTAGACATGGACAAGGACAACGCAAATTGTGGGCCACTCATCAAACTGACGGCTGGAACTCTGGACAGCGAAGTCCTTCAGCAATTGTTTGTCTCAACTCAACGAACGAACTTGGAGCTCTGCATAGAATATGCAGTAGAATAGTAATTGCCCATAATCTCATTTGCCTGGCAAAAATGTTATTAACTATTGTCCAGCACACTCGCAAGCTTTTTTGACTCGGACGAGAAAATCTCATCTGGGGATGCAATAGCGAGGTTGTGTGACTGGTTTCCACATATTTTTGTAAGATTATAGGAATCTTTGAAAGTTGCCCTCATTCATGTTGGGCATTTGCAGGCAGTATGTCTGTTGATCCTCGTTCGAGCTCTAGCATGCTAATCCAAGTCATTGCCCACCGTTCGCAGACTGTGAGTGTCTTGATCCTCGTTCGAGCTCGAGCCATGCTGATCCAAGTCATTGCCCACCGTTCGCAGGATGTGGGTGTCTTGATCCTCGTTCGAGCTCGAGCCATGCTGATCCAAGTCATTGCCCACCGTTCGCAGGATGTGAGTGTCTTGATCCTCGTTCGAGCTCGAGCCATGCTGATCCAAGTCATTGTCCACCGTTTGCAGGATGTGAGTGTCTTGATCCTCGTTTGAGCTCGAGCCATGCTGATCCAAGTCATTGTCCACCGTTCGCAGTATGTGAGTGACTTGATCCTCGTTCGAGCTCGAGCCATGCTGATCCAAGTCATTGTCCACCGTTCGCAGTATGTGAGTGACTTGATCCTCTTTCGAGCTCGAGCCATGCTGATCCAAGTCATTGTCCACCGTTCCCAGTATGTGAGTGACTTGATCCTCATTCGAGCTCGAGCCATGCTGATCCAAGTCATTGCCCACCGTTCGCAGCATGTGAGTGTCTTTATCCTCGTTCGAGCTCGAGCCATGCTGATCCAAGTCATTGCCCACCGTTTGCAGATTGTGAGTGTCTTGATCCTCGTTCGAGCTCGAGCCATGCTGATCCAAGTCATTGCCCACCGTTTGCAGATTGTGAGTGTCTTGATCCTCGTTCGAGCTCGAGCCATGCTGATCCAAGTCATTGCCCACCGTTTGCAGATTGTGAGTGTCTTGATCCTCGTGCGAGCTCGAGCCATGCTGATCCAAGTCATTGCCCACCGTTCGCAGGATGTGAGTGTCTTGATCCTCGTTCGAGCTCGAGTCATGCTGATCCAAGTCATTGCCCACCGTTCGCAGACTGTGAGTGTCTTGATCCTCGTTTGAGCTCGAGCCATGCTGATTGACGTCATTGCCCATTCGTTCACAGACAGTGAGTGGGGTGACCCTTTGTCGAGTTCGAGCCTTGCTGACTGAAGAAATCGCTGATCAATTGACAGAATGTCAGTACATTCATCCTCCACAGACCTTGGGCTATACTCATCAAAAATTTGCTGATACATTGATAGCTTGTGAGTGTGTGCATCCTCTGTCGATCTACCACCTTGCTCATTCAAGTGTTTTCAGGGGGTGGGTTCATTCTCTGTCGACCTCGAGTCATGCTGACCGAAGACATTGCTGATCCGTTGACAGATTGTGAGTGGGTGATTCGCCGTCGGGGTCAAGTCATGCTTATCACTGATATTACGCATCCCTTCACAGACTGTGAGTGATTTATCCTCGAGCCTTGCCCACCAATGACATTCCTCATCCATTGCCAGAAAGTCAGTGTATCTATCCTCCGTCGAGCTCGAGCACCGCTTATCACTGACATCGCGCACCCCTTAACAGCCTGAGCGTGTGAGTATTTAATCCTCGAACCTTGCTCACGAACGATATCACCGATCCATCAATAGGAGGTGAGTTTGTTCATCCTCCTTTGACCTTGGGCCATGCTGACCGAAGATCTTTTTCATTGACAGTGTGTGAGTGTATTCATTATCAGCAGAGGGAGACGATTTTCAACCTTCCATCGTGATTTCACCAGGTTTCGCCCGCCCAACGTAAGGAGATGGAGTCTAGGTTACTCTCTGTGGTATGTCCAATTGGTCACAGACTACACACAGTTCGCATGTTGAAAATAAAAATTTGCCAGGCCTCTGGCTCATCACCATTGGACACAATTCTTCAGCTTAGCTCTGGTGAATTGTCAGGCGATGTTGCAATGAACCTGCTTATCATTGATCATGTAGCTGCCATGATCGTTTTCGAACACTCTTTCTACATTTTTGACAAGCGGCGCTATCTTCAGAACCAGCAGCAGTCTGTTCCCTACATTACTGACGCTCTCGAGCAGTACATGGCGTCTCCACATGCTGCTGCTGTCAGGGAAGCTGTGAGCGCTGCCGTCTACACATACCGAGAAGGCTTGTCTACTTGGAAAGCGAGACTACCGTTTCAATCCTCGAAGCGCTCTCAGCGCTCTCAGAAGAAAGGAGACTTAGTCAAAACAATTCTTGAAATCACTTTACAATATCGCCTGCGTATGTATAAACTCTGATGATTGTAACAATCCCGTTGATCTGTTTGTCTTCAGCGAGACCTTAATGGTGGGCAACGCATCACCACGTGGCTGATGTTTGGGGTGGAGCTGAAGTATTCGGCGGTGAAAGCGAGTATATTGAATGGTCTGTCGAGGTAGTTTTAGGAGGTTGAAATAGTTGTATGATCATGCAATCTGGTGCTTTTTCTGGTATGGCGCATACACCTTTGAAACGTGTTGGTCTCCCTCAGTCGATACGGTGGCGAGACCTATGGGGCTTGATCATACCTCCCCATGTATCCGTAGTCCGATTGCGAGTGCATGAAGGTAGGCTATGTTCTGCGTACTAGCTGTTCTCTTAGCAAACCGCTTCCACCCCAAGAGGTCACTCAGTTCTCTGCACATCGATTCATGCGGCCATGGCCCACGTATCGCTTCAAAACTGGTAGAGACTCGTGTCGCTGGGGTCTTCTAGGGGAACAACCACATTCCTATCAATCACGTGGGCCACTGTGCATTGAATATCCTGAGTGCTGCTGTGGCTGTCAGCGAAGACGACAACGACATACTGTACCGATCATCGACCGACTTATGTTACAAGCGCAGGACGATGTGTATGTTCAAACAGATGTTAATGGCGAAAGCAATAGGTCCGACTGCACGCAGTATGTCTGAGGATCGAAATTTGAGATTGTGAAGCATTGAGTCTGATCGGAGAGAAAGGTTCAACTCACTTGATTTCTGAATTATTGCACTCTCAACCTTCCAGAAACCACTAGTATTGAGAACAACAGTTTGAGCTGTTGCTGGCAGGCGCGGCAAAATCGTGGCACCACGTCAAAAATTGATGGCTTCGGTTTATGTGTGTAGCACTTATTCACCGCCGCGAAAGAGAATGAGGATCTTATGTCCTCTCAAAAAACCTACAGAGGAACTAAAGTGCAAAAATGATTTCCGACGAGATCAAATTTGAGGGACCTGGGAGGCAAGGGCCAGAATATTGTCCACCTGCCATGATTCTACCTGTCGCGAGTCAAAGAATCGTGCTGCACTCCGGAACACATGTGTGGGGCTGAATAAACTGCCGGACCTTCGATAGTGCCAATCTGTGGGCCCTTGACAAAAGTTTTCATCTCCGATGTTCAACGGGCCCGCCAGTCTGCGTCTGCGTTATGGATAGGCATGCAGCAACGACAGGAGGTATCGAGGCAGTGGCAGTAGAAGTCGGAGGTGGTTGCCGCGACGACGTGCCTTGCGTTTCTGTGTGTTTCTGCGCATAGGTATTGGAAGGTCGAGAAAAGCTGATAGATGGCTGCTTTCTCCGAGCGTGATAGTTTCTCTGCGCGAAAAGCAGTCAGCGATAAAAAAAACCTAGAAGAGGAAAAAACATACAGGCTTGCCTGCTGTGTGCGAAACCTCGATTTCTGGTGGTTCCTCATCTGCGCAGCAAGCCAGAGATTAGGTTTCGAGCCCAACTGAAAGGGCTTGACGAAGATTTGGTGCCATGCTCAGTCGCCGCATCGAAGTGGCGGCGCCCAGATGTACGCGAGGTAAATAACTAATGATACATCGGTCAGAGCATTCAATTATAGGTGGAGGTCACGTACATTATCAAAAAAATGCGGGAGTATTCGACGAGCACCTTTGATCTTTGCATTAACCTGGGGGAGCAGATCCGTTGTCAGTGTAATTGAATGTGAGATGTATTCAAGTTTACGTTGTTGGACAGGCCAGCTTCTTTGACGATACCGGATATATCCCATTTGTATATAGAGATGCCCAACGGCGCCATCCCAATGCAGGTAGTGATGAGGAACATACCATCCGCAGAAAAGGCCGCGCAATTCACAGTGAACAAGTCTTCATGATGGAGTGGCGTTCTGATGAGCTTGTTAGTTTCGAGGTTCCATAATTGCACCTTCTTCGATGTACATGATATGCTTGCGAGGATGCGCTCATTCGGAGACAACGCAATATTACGCACAGAACTGCGCAAAACAACTGTTTGTGTCCAGGTGATGGTGTCGAATTTACAGATCTTGGATCCCCCCGCGATCAGCGTTTTTCCATCCGAGGTCCATGCCAGGGACCTAAAATTTCCTTTGAGTGTCGTAAGTAATTCACCTGTTCTGGCATCCCAGATGTTCAGGCTGTCCCCGGCCGTGGCAATCATCTTAGCATCGGGTGAGTAGCAAACCGCGTCCACAAATCGCCCTGCCTCGATTGGTCCGAGAATTGTCCTGCCGCTCTCGACATCCCACACTCTGAATGTTCCATCTTTGGATCCGCTCACCACTCGCCCACCGTCTGGACTCCAAGACAGAGAGCTCACGTCATCTGTGTGCCCCGCCCATTCTTCGATAACCTTGCCTGTGTCGATGTTCCACAATCTCACTGTGTTATACCAAGGGCCCCCACCACTTGCAAATGTCTTGACGTCCGGTGACAATGCTATGGCCTCCACTCCTCTTTCTCTGAATTCCCATTCCTCCCCAACCGGCGCGCCCGTCTCCAAGTCCCAGACTCGAAATGAGCCATCCCATAAGTAGGTGATGATCCGCTGTCCACCGGGCAGTGGTAAGATGTGTTCGATGCCACCGTGCCATGGCGTTTCACCTGTCTCGATCTTTGTGTGAGATATTGTCGCTGAAATGCGTTTGTGTGCAAGGGATGGGTACGGCATGGTTTTTGTTGGGGAACTCGCCTAATGGGCGCAGTATGATTTTTGCTCTTAGCACCAAATGCCGTATGAATATCACTAACCTGATCAGAATCCAGATTACTTAGTACACAGAAAGATGAATGTTGAAAGCGTTAACCATACATAAACCTATGATAGTGTCCCTTACCAGCCATTTTTATGCATTCATATGACACTATAGCCTGGGAAAGCTTCAAGATATTTATCAAGTATGAAATAAACTTCTTTCATGCTATAGACACTGCCACTTCCACTTCCACCACCTTCTCGGAATCAGAGCGCAACTGAACGACGTCCTGCTCTAGCCTGGCTATTCTTTCATTATGGGTTCCCTCTGTCTGATCCGATGCAATCCCTGTGAATGTTATAACCGAAGGTATTGCAGTAACTCGAGTCGACCACTCGCGTGTAACTGCTCGCCCCTGCGCAACACGAATGATGATGAATAATTGGGCAATGCCCTAGTTCAACGGGGTCCAGCAACTAGCATCAGAGCACAAGGAACTCAGATTCTGTTTGCTTACCTGGATGTTGCCAATAGACAGGAAGCATAGAATGGTGACACCGTGTGCATGTATGGCAAAGGCAACTATGAAAATAATAGCGAAGACGGAGTATAACGCCGCAGACTCGATGACCGCGAGGGCGATGGTATTATATGTCTTAGAATCATATTGGACCATGATCTGCCTCATGCGCTCTCGCATGGCAAACAAACGATTCGTCACGAGAATGGTGTAAATGAGCGTGAGTCCTACTTCGATGCAAAGGTAGGCAAGCTCGACGGTGATGTTGTAAAATAAAGTACCGGTGCTTGACTGGAACACAACGATGATAGATAACACTGCTCGAGATGTCAGTCACTACTGTCGCTTCGTGAAGGATGAACTGCACTGATCATGGCGACATAGATTGTGATCATCGGAACCATCACCCATCTTGACCAATTCCATATCACAAAACATCGGTAGAGCTAATTATTTCAAGCTTCAGGCCCGTAGCAGACGACTTGGGGAACTATTCGGCTCACTCGCAGAGCCTGCATGAACCACTGCTGAACGTGACCACTAGACGAGGCATCATTATTTCAATGCCAGAGGTCTGGGGATGGGCGGGCAAGGGCACTCACGCGGAAAGCGCTAGGACGTTGGCCCGCCAATTTGTGTAGTGCTTGATTCGAGGGAGCGGATCACCAGGTGCATCACGAAAAGTTATCAAAATCCTTTCCGTATACTTTACGTCCACACCAAACTTTACCGACCCCAATGCGAACGTGATAAAGACGTAAAAAAGGAGTGCGCGACGATGTTCTGCTATCTTCTCCCCATCACGAGGTCGCTGCATGAGAGCAATCCAGGCTTGCGCTGTGAGGAGAAAGTATATGCCTATTATGGTACATAAGTCCTTCCGGAATTTGCATTAAGTCATATCCGAACAAAAACACACCATATAATGCACACGCTAACATCATTCCATCAAGGCGAAATCTGTCAATGGATAGATCCGTCTGTGGGGTTTGGGATGACATGACCCCGAATTCGGTGACTGGACAGGCAAAAGGAGTTGAAGGAAGACACCGAGACGATTACTTGGCCTAGGCGCAAGTGATGGAGACAGCGAGTGGATAGTTAGAGATAGGTATACGAGAGCAGTCATTTTATGGAGTACTCAGAATAGAGTTTCTATCACACGTATCACGTTAAGTTAAACTTGGGAATGTCACTCACAGACATACGATTGTTGACATGCTGGCAGGATCCTGTAAATAACACCAAAATAAATAACAAGCTAAAGAGCTGAAGGGGTCAACAACTTTTCTGAAAGGCTGCTTGACCTCGAACGCCGCAGTCAATCCAAAGCCGCCACTCTGTCAACATGAGGTCGTCAATTTCAAGCTTTTACTATGGTTCGGTTATTGTGCACGGACCTCCGTGCACCTCAACTTCACGTAACCCAATTAGCCTACACCTAACCCAACCTGGACCAAGGTAACGGTAGCTCATTCGCGTCGAACGCAATTGGACACCTGGACAATCGCCGCGACGTTCCCCTGCAGAATTCTCTAGTGAGGCGAGTTTCGACCCTTGCGATAAAATGAGGGTGGGCCCTGTAGGTTATGTCCTCGAAAACATTGATGGGCCAGGCTCGTTCCCGCAACTTGAAGGAGAAAACATGCAGTGCAGCAATGGCCTAAAGGAATTGATCAGTGGCAAGCGTGGAACAGACCAGCGACGGCTGCGACGCTAACGCGAATAATCATAAACGGACAGAAACAACCTGAAGGTCATCGTCTATTCAAAAATGACAGCCGGCTCACCAAGTCTCGCTTGTAATGTTTAAATAATACTTATGGTTGACATCGGCGGTCCTCCGGCGTCCGGGAAACCCTGAAAATCCCCCGGAGGTGATAAGCAGTTTTCCATCCGAGCCCTGAGCTGCCCTGTCCCTTGCCAGGCACGTAACAGTTCCTCGAGTGCTGTTATGAGCAATTCCCTTGTGCTGGCCCATCCCCACACTTTCAGCCCAAATGCGCCTGTGGTAATCATCTTGGCATGGGGTGAGTAGGAAACCGCTTACATGTATCCCTCTGCCTTGATTGGTCCGAGAATCGTCCTGCCGTTCTTGACATCCCACACTCTGAATGTCCCATCTTCCGAACCGCTCACCACTCGCCCTCCGTCTGAACTCCAGCAGACAGACTTCACTATCTCCATTCATTTTTTGATGTCCCTCCCTGTCCTGTGTCGATGTTCCACAATCTCACTCCTGCTTGGTATTGGCTTACTGTCCGGCGACAATGCTTTGACCTCACACGCCTCCCTGACCTGCGCGCCTATCTCCAAGTCACAGACTCGACATGAGCCATCCACCACATGATTTCATGGCAGGTGTAAGATGTTGCTGAAGTTTCTTGTACCCAATGGGTGCAGCATCATTTCAGCTCTCAACGTCAAATGCCGCACGAATATAACTTACTTGATCAGAATCCAGATGTACACAGAAAGACGAGTGCTGAATGAAAGCTGCGACGGAATGGGCATCCAGAGTCCCAGTCAACTGAGGAAGGTCGTTATTTAAGTTCTCCACAGCATTGAGCACTGGTTGTGCAGATTAAGCGTTCAACAATCTTTTCTGACAATATGCCACCACATACTCGGAGGAACATCACGGTTTCTGTGCTGTGTCGAGCAAACAACATAAAATGAAGTCTTTCTCTAGTTCCATGGTATGTTGATGTATGTTCTGGGATCCAGATTAGCGAGGGGCTGTCGGCGTCTTGAAGTCGCTCTGATCCTGCATTGCCCTCATCGACCAACATATCACCAGCCCTAAGCGTCGCAGATTGTGGCCTGAAAATGAACCAGAAAGTCGTATGCAGTACCAAGCGCAAAGAATATGGTAGCGAAACATTGCACACCATTTTAGCTTACTAGAAGCGATGCTGCTGCATGATATTGGATTTCCCAGATCTACTTCATGAATTAGAACACCTAACCAGTGCCAAGACGACACACCAAACAGCATATTCTCATATTCCCCGCAGAGTAGTACCCCGACAAGTGACAAGACGTCCACCATTTGGAATATATCCCACACTGCACACTGCCGCCACTCGACACGTTTGAGCGCTCTTCGAAAACGATTGTATTAACGCCAATTACATCGTCATAGTCAGCCATGCATGATTTTCTCGAACGCTAAGGATGAGACGCGGTCCCAGCACAAACATACGCAAAAGCGCACAGATTTGCAAAAGGCTGTAATAAACCTGAGTTGCCACAGAAGACGGGTTGTGCTGTATAAACGAGGAGTGATCAGATGCAGTTATCAGTCACTATAGATTAGTGTACCAGGAGCTTTGGAAGCAAGCGACAGCAAGACCTGCAGGAGACACGTTAACTGAGACTGAATAACTCGAAGGAACTGTGAGCGAACCTTTTAGACGATACATTTTCAGGGCACGTGACGACCACCGCAAGAGGCGTTTGTTGGATGGGTAGACTCGATTTCGGTTCAACCTATGGCGCGCATAAGGCCACAGCAGCGGATGATCGACATAGGTTGAGCCAAGGTTGCGTGACTGTACCTGACGTGTGCCCTAAACACCAATCATGAGCCTTTACAACTGAAGATTATCCGACCGAGAAATAAAGTGGAATGGGATGTCACTGTGTATAGCGTGTGGACCCTTCGAGTACATCTGGAAGTGCTTCGGGCATTAAGTAGCACTGCACCTCAAGTGTCCTAAAACTTTAGCCACGTAAACGCCATGACCAGACAAGAGCTAGTCTGCGTCTGCGTTATGGATAGGCATACAGCAAACCCAGGAGGGCCATCCAGTAATGGTGATATGAGGATGCGGAATCGTTCCTGCTGCCCCGCGGCACCAGAAACGGCAGGAGGTATCGAGGCAGTGGCAGTAGAAGTCGGAGGTGGTTGCTGCGACGACGTGCCCTGCGTTGCTGTGTGTTTCTGGACATAGGTATTGGAAGGCCGAGACAAGCTGACAGATGGCTGCTTTCTCCGAGCGTGATAGTTTCTCTGCGCGAAAAGTAGTCAGTGATAAAAAGGAACCGAGAAGAGGAAAAAACATACAGGCTTGCCTGCTGTGCACGGAACCTCGACTACTGGTGGCTCTCGCAACTCGATGTTTGATACATCTCGTCTGCGCAGCATGCCAGAGACTAAGTTTCGAGTCCAGCTGGAAGGGCTCGACCAGGATTGGGTGTCATGTTCAGCCTCCCCGTGCCAAATAGAAGTGGCGGCGTCAGAATGAATAAGACGTGCGTTGACGTGGTGGTGCGGTGCGGCGGTTATGTTGCCCATGTGATTGAGTACTCGGAGCCGCGAGCGCAGTACTGGGAACCGTGTTTTCGGGGTCCTAGTCCAAGAAAAGATATCGGGTCAGATCAGATCGGGTCGCTCCTTGCATCCCCAGATCCGGGCTCATGCATAACAGCCCCTTTCCCTATTGGCAGCCTCGCAAATTACAACTTCTCATTCTAGTGTGCACAAGGATCTGACTGAGAAACGCCAGTCAGGGCTGGATCCGAATGAAATCAACAGCGTTGCCGCCTCGCTAACTCGGCCTCAGGCTGGGTTGACCTAGGTCTGACTCAACACCCAGTCCTGTCACGGTGTCTTTCAAACATTCTGCGGAACAAACAACTTATGTTAATATATATTACGACGAAATATGTGCCAAGACCCATGTCTCCTTGAAATCGACTTCGCAACACCAAATAAATAAGTACCACGACAAAACTTGAAAATCAAGAAGAAAAAGCCAAATTCTCTTGCGCCCTGCAGAGCACCAGACTACCGTTCACTTCATCGAGCATCTCCTGCATTACACGCCACTGCCAGTCGATATATGCACGCGCTCCTGGAAAGCGATGGAGGACATGCCGGTTGCTGCATCAGAGTCAGCCACGGACCGAGCGTTATATTCTCGAACGCTTAGGATGAGGCGTGGTCCCAGCACAAAGGCCTGTATGACTTGCAAAATCTGAAGAAGACCGGCATAAATCTGAATTTCGAGGGAAAATAGGTCCTATAGAAATGATGAACCGCGGTCGCATGCAGAGGTCAGTGAAAGATTGACATACCGCTAACATCGTTGGAGAAAAATCAATTACGAGGCCGAAGGCAAGACACGACAACATAACTAGTAGCACGTTCAATCATTCAGCGGAAAAGGGAACCACATTCACAATATGAGCTCACCTCGCAAAGTAAAGCACGTGAGCGTTTATCAACACCGTGAAACAGTCCCCGATAATCCCTCCTACCGAATGTTGTCGCAGTTCACGGAAGTGTTTTACAGCAATCCAGACTGCGAGACACAGCGCGAGGACCTCCCAGACAGTGCCGAGTATCCAAGTCATGGAAGCCAGAAGTACGGGATAGTTCGCATAGCTAACCGTGCACGCATAGGTGCCAGAGAGAATGAGTTCCTCTTGTATTCATCAATGAGCGCCATGCACGGTTTTCATTCTCAATCAAATGTACCAACCTGAAGAAATATCCCTCGTTGTCATTGCCGTGGCCACTCCGTCGAAAATGTTGATAGCAAAGCACACGACGACGAGAAATATCAGGATCCTTGCGGATCGCTGATACATGGCATGTAACCGAGCGATCATGATGACTGCAGCATGTTTCAGTCAAGTCAATATCATAGGTCTTATAAGTGCACAACTCACCACAGAGCATTGGAAATGCTACAACAGTCGTCCAATCCCACACGAGGGTTAGAATCCGGCCTGAGAAATACGGTTAGTGATGGGCCTTGGGTGGATCACACACTAAAAACATACTCACATCTGTAGCAGTCATGATAGTAAACGAAGAAGCTGGTCAAGAATGACACTCACCCCTACAGGGTGTCGCGGTTAATTGAATGGGAATAGCAGGCATCGGCGCAGAAGACTCACTGCATCTGTCAACAAAATTGTCGGAGCACAGACTGTATGCCACTGGTCAGAAGAAACAAACACGGTGAATGCGAGAAGGCTTACACAGTATGTTCAGGCTGATTATGAGAGATAGCAGATTAGCACGACACCAATTGTCAAGCCTTCTGAACATACACAGTATAAAAAATGCCAAGATAGCGCACCTAGGATATTGTCAAGTCAGCAGAAATTCACAACAGGCAAGGTACGTACACTCAGATAAAGGACGGTCATCAGGGACCAACGTTGTCTCTGTCGCAAATCAAATATTGTTCTTCTGACGTGGAACTGTGCTCACCCAGACCAGTTCGACCTACAAACAAATCTTAGCAAAATGGCTGCTCCGGTCATAGCATCAACATACCTCTTGTCCGAACGTAAGGGCTGGAAATACTTGTGAGAAATCAGCTATTCTCCAATGTTATTATGCTCACCCCAACCATACGCCACTCCAACAAAGGCGGCAACTGCGAAACCACAATCAAGGTCAGATCGAGACATGAGCGCCGGGATATGACTGCTCTTCACGAACCTGCAAAATAGCTGCTAATACGCCAAGCGTTGATGACTGGCCAATAAATAGGGTCGTCTGAGACTAGTGTCATGCTGTTAGAGGATTGGATGTGAAGGAGCGGGGAACTTGGTGGACATACAATATTATGATATTTGTGTTAAATATATGGCCAAAATGAGATCAAGGGATGATATCCGTTTCTGTGAATGAATAGTATGATTTCACGGAACGTGACATCCGTTCATTCATTCACAGGGACGGTCGACATGTCATTAGTTGCATAAGATTAACAATGGCTCATTGCGTCGGCATGACGCCAGACCAGCCGTTAGAAATAGCAGGGGAGATCCACCCACCCAGGCTAGCAATACCTCCCTTGAACAAGATAACACACTTGCCATACAGCTGCCAACGCACACCCTCAACGTTCAACGTTTAACGCTTAATCAAATGAAAACTGCAAAACATGCCACCATAGATGCACGATGCAGTTGATGCGAATGCAGGAGTCGAGCTCTACTCGCGTTATTCGTAGGTAGGGACGTGGGTTGGATTGGAACGTTGTACGCCTGTGCTTAATCAGATTTACATAAAGATGTGGGGCAGCGTACATAAATCAAGTTGGTTTGCACGGGCAGAACATTGAACACTTGAACACAGCAAAAGATGAAAGAACGTTGAAAGAACGTTGAAAGAACGTGAAGAACTGTTCGTGATTCCGACACCTTGTTTCCGACGCCATACCTCCCACACGCGCTGGTGGTGAGCGCAAAGGAAATTTGCCAAAAAACATCAAGATTCGATGAAGCGGTGGCTTCGCAATAAGTTTATCACCGTGATTGACCTAATGCGTTGAATAATCTTGCGACGGTACTCGCCACCCACTTTGATCAAGACTCGCCGAGGCATATAGCGTAAGGCCACAGCAGCGGATGATCGATATAGGTTAGGTTGAGAGATTGGGTGGCTGTATCTAACGTGTCTTGAATACCAATCATGAGCCTTCGCAACTGAAGATTAGGAAAAGGGCGCACGTCAGATACCAGGGCGAAAGAAACAATCCCAATGACCAATAAATATCTGTGACTTGTCAGCATCACTGCGCCCCGTACAATAATTATCCCGAATTCGTCACCTACCTTTAAGAATGTGAACCAAGTCACAAAGAACTCGGTCAACGTTTACGAAGACAGGACGATGCTCTCCTGCATTCGCGGATGCTAAACTCCAAATATGTGTGTCATGTTTGGAGAATGTATCCATGAAGACAGTGTCAACATCTTGCAACTTGGGAGATACTCTGTGTATCACGCCGTTTTGACGGCGTTCAAGCTCAAGTTTCTAGTTTAGGGTTCTTCAGACTTATATGTATACCAACGACGCGTACACAACACCAAATAACACCAAACCCTCCTCGCGCACGATCCTCCATCAACCACGCACCAAGCAAACGCATACCAATCCATGAAAGTCCACATCAAACACTGGAGCGCCGTCGCCCAATGGCGGTGGAACACAGGCAACACAACCCACGACCAAGACGACGAAGGCGACGTATGTGGGATCTGTCGCGTCCCGTTTGAGGGGTGTTGCCCATCGTGTAAGATGCCTGGGGATGACTGTCCTTTGAGTGAGTCTTTGGTCTTCGTTTTGGTCTTTTGTGCGTCTAGTCGTGCGTTCCCCTTCTCGCGTTCTTCTCTCTCCCACCTTTATTTTCTTTTGAGACGATCGAACTGCACTATTGACGATCACATTCTCATCTAACCTCCTACTACAGTCTGGGGCGAATGCAGCCACGTCTTCCACATGCACTGCTTGCTCAAATGGCTAGGAACGGTTGCTTCGAAACAGCAGTGTCCTATGGATCGACGCGCTTGGGGTGCGTCTTGTTCTTGATTTTGAAATGGATTTACTGACGCGTCACATTTGCAACTTATAGTCACTGCTGAGCGCAAGGCGAACGAGTTGGCTGCGAGTTAGCTGCCAGCGGATCAGTCTTCGAGACTAAGCTACAAGCGGATCCATCTCAGAGTTGGCAGCGAATCAATCTTCGCGGCTGAGCTGCAGGCGGATCAAACCTTCAAGTTAACAGCTCAACGTTCTTGATGGTGCGAGTCGTGATTGCCGATCATAAAAGTTCTCGATCCTGATGGTGATCTCGATCACTCACAGATTCACATATCACCCCCCACATCATACCCCTGTAGTACTCACAGTGCTGAGACGGTTTTAGGTCACATCCCATAGATAGCTCATTCAAACGCATACTTCTACACGCGTAAAGCACCACAATATTTATCTTAGATTGATATACGATACTAATACAAGGCGCCGTGGCCATTGCCCACTGCCCACTCATTCCCTTCCGCTCTCCCTCCCCACCAACCAACGAGAAATCAAAAATTTCTACACTAACGTACACACAACAAAAATACGATACAAAACCAAAAACCAGAACATGAACGAACATTGTTCCATAAATAGCTTGAACATTGAATGAAAAAGATTGATAAAAGAATGGAAAAAAGGGGTTCTAGATGTGCGACGAAGAGCGAGGATATTGCATATCTAGATACATACATACATACATACATGGCTGGCGTTATGGGGTCGTGATAGTTTGCGTTTGCGTTGGGTTCTGGTTTGGCGTTTTTGAGATTGAGATTGATAAAAGATTTGTTTTCTCCTTCCGTCGTCACTTGTATAGGGAGCAATTACTGCTCGTACCCTCCTGGGCCTTGTAAAGAGGCCATCCAGATCCTTGTTTTATACAATCTGCATACCTTCGTCAGCAAGCCAGGAATGATAGATGCAGAGAAGGCGCACCGGAATAACTCCCGCACGAGCTCTCGAAAATCAATTCGTTTTTCAGCGATAAAGTAGAATGTGAGTTTACGTCGATCCCTGCGTGCGCGTTTCGTCAGTATTCTTGTATTGCGCATCCCAAACACGAAAAACACAACAAAGGACAGACAAGAGTTGAAACCGAAACGCACCACTGATACTCTGCATCAATAACCTCCATAGGGAGTTTCTTCTGCCGAACTTTACTCTGGCACAATTGCAGCGCTTTAACTTCATCTTGCATCTTCGTCACTAAATGCCTATCACCCCCACCACCAATCAACACCCACCCCCTCAAAGAAAAAGAGCAAAGAAACACGCACTGAGTATCATGAGCCTGCGCCTTCCCATAAATCATCTTCGGATTAATCTCCTTCTTCCCCGCCCCAGCACTAGCACCACCCGCACTCACCCCCCCAGGACTCATCACCTCCCCCGCCTCCCTCTCCCTAACCTCCCGCTGAAACGCCTCCACCTCCTTCAGCGTGATACTATCATTAACAACTTTCCCCAAATCCTTTCCCCTGTCCGCTTCGACGATCACTAAATCCCCAACGCGGATATCTTGGCTTAGGTCAGTGAGGTAGAAGAGGTCTGTACGGCCTGCTTTGAATTCGACGATGTAGAGGGGCCAGGAGGCCGGGACGCTGCTTAGGGGGAGACCTTTGCCTAGGTCACTGAGTGGGGTTTGGCCCTGGGTTTGACTCGCGTCTGAGGGACGGCGCTGGATTTGGTGGTAGTAGGGGCCTTGTTGGGGTTGGATGGGACGGGAGGTGGTGGGTGAGAGTGGACCAGCGCGTGAGAACCCAGCGCCGTTGTTCTGAATAGGGAGGTACTGGATACCTTGCCCTGGGATGAACCGCGCCGCGAGCTGTTGTTGACCGTATTGCGCCTCGAGGATCTGTTGTTCAAAATGGCCGCGAGGGGGGCTTCCACCCGTAGACAGCGCGCTCTCGCTTGGAGACCCGAATTGTTGGCGGGAGGCGAAGCTCGTGCCGCTTGGGATGTTGAGGTGGTACGGGGATATACGGTCTGATGAGGGGGGGCTGCGTGGGTAGATGGGGAGAGAGGATGGCTGGCTGGTGGTTGATGACGTAGACGGCGCACCGGGCTCTTTGAGGCTCAGCATCCCAAGATCAGCAGCTAAATCATCATCCGAAAGCATAAGACCCCCTCTCCCTCCAAACGGCTGAGCATTAAACACGCCAGCACTCCTATGTCCATGCGTCTCGTCCCCAGGGCTCTCGGGCGCATTAAACCCCACAATAGTAGGTCTCCTCGGCTGAACGACAGAAACGCTGTGTCTCCGACTAGTAGTCCCACTTCCGCCTCCGCCGTTCTCGTCTTTTGGAGGGTTCATACCGGCCCAGAGTTCTCGGAATGCAGAGCCGTCATCTAGAAGGATCTGTCCGACATCACGGACAAATGGACTCATATTGGAGACGTCGATGGTGTTCCTGTTCGGATAGCCGTTATCGGCGAGCGGGGACCTGCCCATAGCGCCGAGGCTCCCGTAGCGACTAGAAGCGGGTGGTTTGATCTCGCCATACCTAGCAGCAGGGATATTAAGCGGGTTCGAAGATGCATCTGCCCATAAGTTAGATTGGTGATATGGACTTGTGATTGAAGTTGGACGAGCGGTGGTGGTAGCGAGGCTTTGAGAGCGGCTGCGGGTGAGATCGGGGGCGTAGGAACGGCCACGGGATGAAGTGGGTACGTAGCGGTCGTCATCATGATGGTCATAGGTATCTGAGAGTGCTTCTGATTCGTCGTCTTCGAAAGTACTCTCGAAATGGGATTCGCGGAGTGCGGAGCTGTAGTTTGATTGTGGGTTTGAGAAGGAGGAGCTACGGGTTGGTACGCTCATTGGGAGACCTGTTGTTGTGCGAGATGTTGTTGTTGTTGGTTGGAGGATGCGGGGTGAGGAAGAAGACCAAGGAGATGCTGATGAAGATGAAGGAGAGTTGCGTAGACTTGTGAGGTTTGTTCTTGGAGGTTGACTTGCTGCTCGTTCCCTAGCTGAACTATTTTGATCTGGGTCAAGGAAGCGATGCCTGCGATTAAAGTCGAGCTCATCAGGGAGATGTTGCATGACAGCTGGCGGTTGCAAGAACAGGTGATGTTACGCTGGCGGTGACAAGACAGGTTGGGGTTGTGGCAAATTGGACTAGTAAGTAATTAGATTTTTCTATGACCTTGGTTACATTTGAACTTTGAGTATGGATTTGAAAAGAACTAGACTCACCCTCTAGTAACTCTAAAAGAGCGCAAAAAAAATGAAGTTCAAGTTAAAAGGTCAAGGCAGTGTAGCATGGATGGTTGGATGCGCATGTGCCCTCCTCGGACCTTCGGGTGAGCTTTTGACACGGCCTCGGGTCACGAGTTTCTTCGATCACCAATAATTAAAATAATACAAACAAAAAAAATTCAAATATATATATTCTCCCGCCACCCGCCGACATTCCCCCCCGTGGGGACGGAAACATCCGAGATCACAGATCTCGATCAACTTCCCAATTCAAACCTCGAACACAACATCCACAGCACTGAACGCTGTATTCCCTGGCCAAACCACAACTGGCACTTCACACTCCACAATCTCAACTTGCACATCCCTCCAATCCCCTTCTTCCTCCTCCTCTTCCTCTTTCGCAGCAGGAGAAGAAGGAACCTCATCATCAATATCATCCCCATCATGATACTCCCTCTCCCCAGTCCCAAGGAACGAGCTCATGAGATACGACGTCCAGCTCTGCGTCGGTTGCGATGGCTGTTTCACCTCCTTCCCAGCAGAAGCCACATGCACCTCTTGCTGTTCAGGAGCGATCCCCACAGGCGCACGCCACGCACTTCCCCATGCAGTAGGTTCCCCATCTCTCGTCAACCCACGCACCCGTGCGTTCGGCGCTGTCACCCCTACCAAGAGCGTCAGGTGCACTTTCCACGCTAATCCACCTGCCTTCCCACTCCCTGACCCATTGACGTTCACATTCCCAAGCAAAGACGGAGCTGAGAGCACTATCCCGAATCCGGGACATGCGTCGCTGGGTATGTCAAGTGCGAATGTAGTCCGTAGGGTGCTTCCTGTGAACGATGCGTGGTGTTCAGCGTGGACGCGGCGTGTGCTGCTTGTATTTGTAGTTGGGTTTGGGGTGCCTAGGGAGGCTGGGAGGCTTTCGTTCGTTTCTAGCGTTGCGCTTAGCTGTGATGTTTGTAATCAGCCAATGTAATCTTTGACAAAGGGACGATGTAGGATTGACAAGAAAAAAACAAACCAGAATCCAGAATTGACAAAAAATGCAGAATCAATACCAAAACACTCACCGAAATTACCTTTCCCCGTCCCCCCCGTTCATTAATCTCAACAACGCCCAAAACAGTCTCCCCAAGCCGATATGCGCTCTTCGTGAATGTCAGAACAGCGACCTTGATGCCGTCTTTTGTCACGTCATAAGACACTGTTAATATTAGTACCAGTGTCAGTATCAGTATTGCAACATGTTTAAGCCGCAGAACGCACCTTTCTTTGGATTTCGGGTTAGAATCTCAACAGCCTCTCGACACCCCGTTAATTCTCCTTCTTCTCCTTGCCTCTCCCTTTCTCTCTCCCGTTCTCTTTCAAACGCTCTCAGAGGGTCCTCACCACCTTGACTCCCGGAAGCAGAAGCAGGCCCAGTAGAAGACGAAGGTACGTTCTCCGGCACACTCTCAGCAGGTTCTTTAATCCTCACGCCCGTCGACCCCTCTGCAGGGAACGTCGAGAGTAGCCGTTCGCCGTAGGCGCGTAGGTCGTCGAGGGAGCCGCAGGGTGTTGTGGTTGGTGCTGTCCCCACAAAACAAAACAAGATTATCAATACAATTCAGTTCTGCGTTGAGATAGGACGTACAAAGTTTCGACGACGCCAAGTCTTTCTTCCCGTCTGTACCGTCTCCGCCTGCGCTACCTAGATCTAGGACTTTGCCGCTGTCAGGTTTACGCACGGGTAGGAGGAGGTCGTAGGGGCGTTGTGGTTTGCCGACTGTATAAATTATTAGAGTCAGAGTCCGTTATCGATAAGTCGGTCATGAATGGGATGCGAGAGTGGGAATAGGGGGGGTGAAGGACGACAAACTCACCGCTGACCCAGTTATATACCCTTATAGGAACTTTCATCACCCTGCTCACCGTCACACCGATAGAAGAAGCATTACCTTCGCCGCTATCGCCCCGTCGACACGTACCAACCACTAGCTCGTATGAGAAGCGGATCATACGGCCTCGGAATGTCGGAGGGAGGGTCGATGGGAGGGGCAGTGTGTAGGTATCTGTTGAGGTATGTCAGCGGTGCAAGGATATCAAAGAAAGAAGTGCGACTCACAACTCCTACTCTCTCCAGGACTCAGCGCAAGATCAACAGCCAACATCGCAGGTTGTACTTCAAATACAGGGAGGGGCATCTCTTCCTCTCCTTCTTCCCCTCCTCCCACCGCATTCCCATTCCCGTTCCCGTTCCCTGCGCCGACGCTCAACCCTAACCCGACACCCCCACTAGACGCATCACTCTGTGAACTCAAGGAAGGCGGTCTTGACCGTCCAATGGAAGGACTATAACTCGAGGGACTCAACAAACTCAACAAGGAACCCGTAAGACTCGTCGAACGCGAATGTGTCCTCGGATTCGTGCGCGTACGCGAGATATCCATGCTTCCCCCGCCCAACACCGGTTTTTTGAGGAGTTGGGCGCGGAGGGTGGTTAGTGCCTCCGGTGTGTTGGGTGGGAGGATGTGGGCTGTTCCGGAGAGTTGGGCGTAGGAGTAGAGGAGGAGGGTGGTGTTTGGGGGGAGGGGTTTTGTGGTGGCTGGGGTTGGAGGGATGGGGAGGGGTGGGTGTCCGTGTCCGAGGGTGTGGTGTGCTTGTTTGCGAGGGGGGTAGGGGTGTGGTGGGTATGAGTGGAGTTCGGATACGATTGTGTTTGATGGGGATGGGGTGTGTGGGAGGGGGGTTGGTGGGACGGGGGATTGGGGTGTTTCTGCGATTGGGTCGAGTGCGAGTGTGAATGTACTGGTTGAGGATGTGCTTGGGATGCTTGGGGAGGGTTGGGGTTGGACTTCATTTAGCTGGAGATGACCGTCGAATACTGAATGTTTGCGGGCGTGGGGGTGGTTTTGGGGGAGTGGGAAGGCGGAGCGGGGGGTTACTGGCGCTGAAGATGGCTTAGAACGAGCTGGAAGTAGAAGATGAAAGAACTCACAAGAATCTACTTCATAAGCTTGTACATATTCTTCACTAGATGGGATATCAATGCTGGCACTGCGGGCTTTCTCCTTTGCCTTCTCCAACGCAGCACGTCTTACTTCAAGGACTTCCTTCCCTTTCCCCTTCCCATTCACATACTCGACTGTTCCGTTCCCAATCAGTCCCTTCCTCCCCTCTTCACCATTCACACCACTCCCAAGGGCTTTAATAAAGTCTGGTGGACGTGTGCCCAAACCAGGAGAGGTTGGAGGCCTGGCAAGCGGGGCAGAGCTTATAGAATGTGCATTTCGTTTGTGTGATTTATGGACTGGTGCCGACGCTGGGTGGGGTGTAGATGGTAGACGGGTATTTGTGAATGTGATTGCTACGGAGAAAGTTTCGCCTGCAAAGTATGCGCTCTGTGAGGGGGAGACCTGTACGCGGATAGAGGGGTCGTCCATGTGGTATCAAGGTAAGTCAGGTTGATGAATGTGTTTCCTTTAAATGAGGGATGATATCGATGATATTGCAATTGGTTTGATGGGAAAGTTATAGTTTGTAAATATAACGATCATGCGAGGATTCCACACATATGAGAATACATCCCAGGTTCGGTGCGAATCATCCCCTACGGTGGCCTTTTAGTGTGTCTCTTTTGCTGTACCCTCTTTCCCTCGTAACTCCCCTTCATTTCTCTTAGGCCCCCTCGGCCGTGCTATCACTTTCGCTCCCGACTCCGAGTCTAACATTTTGCCATGACCACCCACACCCCCTTGGATACTGGCGATGAATATTGGATCACTTTTGATTTTAAACTTGGATTTTCATGGTACACGTGCGTGCATCGTATACGTGGATCTCAGATGTCGTGATTTGTATATAGAGGTTAGTTTGCCTTTGATTGGACGTGTTTGGTTGACCTTTGGATCCAAATAACGTTTCGGTTGATCGATCGGCTTCGACTCGAACCACCTTGGCAACCTTTGCCTCCTTTCCTGAGCGCGATGCTGGCGGCATGTGTGTCATACATGTTTCAATGCTACTCATTGATCAGGGGGATTCAATCAAAAGCAGATCTAGACCTGGCTAGAGCATTACAGACTCAGCATAGAGCGTTCCAGTACCTGTCGAATGTAATTCCACTGGGGGCCAAATGTCACTTCTACCATTGTGCCTAGCCTTGCAGTGCTGATCCCAACACGCATGCCATGCATGATGGTGGTGAGTGACATAGGATACCATATCGCACAAGGAGACACCACATAGCTGCCAGTGAGTACCATTGTCAGTTTCAACACCTTCTATTTTGTTCTCAACATGCCACCTAGTTTTTGTTCAAACACTCCGCCCCAAAACTCTAGGCTTTTCTTCGCTAAATTACCTTACTAGTGACAGCGGGAAGTGTCCCAAATCTTGCGAGTCTTCCTGTCGTCATTGGTTATGGTTGTCGTTCAAGACATCTCACGCTCATCTTGTTCTTCTCCCTGACACGATCAGAATGAACATGGGTTTGATGCCCTTGCGCACTCGTCCGCCCCTACCGCCGACCGACAGGTTTTTGGCGCCATTCGTCCTCGTGATGGCATGTACTACGAATATATATCACAATGTTTACTCATTTTTCTCCCCTTTATCCCGCTGCTTGTGCACGACATATTGATTCGTCAATCTTGCGCCGTACACTCAGCCTCGCGCTCATCTCATGGTCCATGTTCTAACGATAACATGCACGTATGCGATGAGTTTGATGACTCATGACACACGCCTTGGAGCAGAATCCGAGGGATGTATTGCTGGTTTTCCAGACGTCTCGAACAAGCGGAGACAGTATTATCTGTGTCAAGCCTTGCACGCTCACGTCCTCGCGAAAAACATTGGGGAATCATGTGCTCACTAATAGCTAGTGCGCATACTGTTTCTCGATCTCATTCGCTAGAATTCTTGGGGTGCGGACCATGGTGTTCGGGCTGTAGGTAAGTTTTATCTATCTATCTTGTGTGTGTTGAGCTGAAGAGTGTTTGCAGAACTTCACACTGGAGTCGATGATTTGGGCTCGACAATAATTGCTTGCGCGGGATCAACATCTCCAAGTGTGCTCGCATCCTCGCGAGAGGATCGGTGGTCAGAACATGGAGTTTACGTCTGTCCCTCGATCTCTTTCGCTGGATTTTTTGGGGTGTCGTGTTCGGGTTGCAGGCAAGTTTTTGTCTATTGTACGGGCGTGGAACTGAAGTGTTCGTAGAGGAGTCAATGATAAATTCACGAAAACTGCTTCCGCGAGGTCAATTTCTGCAAGAGCATCCATGTCCCGCGATCAGGGCAATGCGACGAGATATAATATCATCTCGTCACAGTGCCCCGATTTCTTTTGCGGATTTTTTTGGGGCCACGACCGCGGTGTTCACGCTGCGTATCTATTATGTTTACGTGCATGAAGCTGATGAGGGTTCGCGATGCTTTGCAGATTCAGACTTGACGCGAATTAATTGCTTCCGCGGGATCAGGCTCTGCGAGTGCGTCAGGCAAAGATCGGGAGACGTTCGATCGCATTGAGGAAACTGTGAGCCTCACTGCGATTGACCTTCTCTCGATCTTTTTGGAAGTTTATCATGATTATATGGAGATGGAGAGCGTCCGGATATGGAGTCGACGACTTGCTTCCGCGGGAATAAACACTTTGCTTCCCTCCTTTCATTATGTACTTGAGTAATTCAATTGTTGCATCCGCGGGAGCGAACACTCCATTGTTGCACTGTCTTGTCATTAAAAATCGAATCTCACTCTCCTCGCTTGGAATATCGCGAGGTCCTTACGGTGTGCAGTGTCCGCACTAACGTCTCCGAAGCTGCAATCTGACGGAAAGAACAGGTCTAGGTGTACAATATATCAAATTCACGATTGTATATGAATCATAATTGAAAGTCATGATAAGGGTGTGGGCGTGTTCGAACTTGGCAGCTAATCGATAAGCTATTCGTGATGTACCGATCGGCTTGCTATTGCTTGTCTGGATGCTAATCCGTGCCGGACGAACAGGTTCATTCGCATTTAACCAAGGCCTGTCATTGGTGGTGCGCTCGAGCTCGATGACGTTGCTATGGCGACGCCCACCCGGTGGATCCATTGCATAAGTCAGGCGGAATCTCCAATGCCCGTCCAGGCGTCGTATTATTTACCAACACAATAGTGTATCCCTGTGAAATACGTAGTATAAGACTTGCTAAAGGACAGTCAGGCAGAAAAGACGACGACCCCTAGCTCGTCTTACTTTCTGCGCAGTGTTGCAAACGACAGAGTAGGGCTGGGCACGGGCTCGCAAGGAAGCCAACGGTGGGTAAAGATACTGTGGTACATTGACGATCACAGAAAGGATGTACTGATTCTGTCGTGACTTTTCAAACGATGTCAGTGTAAGCTTCGATACCAGAAACTTCCACTGACTGAGTATTAAGTATCAAGTTTTGAGTTGCTAATAGGCCAAGCCCCATGCCCATTCTTGGGGTAAGTCACACTAGGCCAAGACAGACTGGTTTCAAGAAAAAACCATTGTCAATGCGATCACCGGTGAAGCGTGCGAGAAGGTTATAGGGTTCAACAGCTGGGGTAGGATAGCTATAGTGGCCAGTAGAGAATGGGATAGAATAAGTTGACGCCATGCATGGGGAAGAAATTCAACGAAGCAGCGTATATTTTCCCACATCCTTGGGGCCAGCCTATAGGCTGTCAGCTGATGACGCTTTGCGTGAGCCGTCTCTGCGTCGTGTTCTGCATCGTCAGTGATATCATTGGTGGCGCATGCGTGAAAGTGACGCACAGTGTTATTGTTCGCGAGGAATTGGGATACAGTGGCTACTAGCAAGACACAGTTGACCCCATGGATGGGGGAAAAAAACGAGGGCAATTTAAACGTTTTGTTCAGCCCATCTGTGGGGCCATCAGCTTGTAAGCAAGTATATAACGCTAATTAGGGCTTGTCGCCATCCGCAACTGGATCGTGTTCTGAGACAGCTGGAGAGGAGCATGTAAGTTATGATGGGTCTTTGGATGAACTCAAACTCGGACGTTCTTTGAAAATACTTCTGACTAAGCATATTTTCTCACAGGTCAATACGATCACCGAGCCCGGCTCCATATGTGGTTCATGCAATGGACCATCTCACGCGACAGTAAACTTCGCCTCCCGCTTAGTACACCGCAAGAAGTTGATTGAACCTTAGGTTAACCCGGTCGTTTTTGGACCCGAGATAGACAATTTGTGTCCTGTATTGCTTTGAATAAAGATAGAGCACTGAGCATGAACAAGATCTGTCGGTGGACTATAGGCAGAAACGAAGCCTTAATGTAACATTAGAGAGCGCCCATCCCTACAGATAACTATAAGATGACCCTTTATACTATCTCTAAGTAGGAGCCTATGATAATTCTAAGCAGACATGTGATAGAGACGAGTGACAGATCCGTCCAGGTCCTTGACCAAGTCCGAAGTCCGAGTCAAGTCCTGGCACGGGTGTCACAGTGTTGCATCCTACTCCTCAAGGTTCAATGTCCCTGACCTATCCAAGCTTTAAAGCTTCTCATTTAGCCTCAGGATAATTCTGCAGCATGAGCCTGAGCTCCGTTTCCGGAATTCTCTTCTCAAACTCATAAAAGCACGGCCGGACATCTGGCATCGTCCCAATCATGTACCCCATGTTATCTAATGGTTTCGTAGGATCCAGAGTGAGTCGGAAGGCCCAAAGAATAAGGAGGGCGCTCATGAATACCGATCTGCATCAACCGAAGTGAGTTCGGATGCCAGCGTGCGTGCAAAATAGTTTTACCTCTCCGCTACATGTTGACCGGGGCATACGCTGAAAGGAATGTCATTAAAAAACTAAGAGCTGAAAGACGGTGCTTACCGCCGACCAAACCCGAAGACAAAGAATTTTATATCGTCTCTCGGTTTACCTTGGTCGCCGATCCAACGCTGAGGCTTGAACGCCTCAGGCTCCGGGTATACGTCTGGATCTTGAGAGATAGACCTAAGGGAGTGACCGTTAGATCATTGGTATCTTGAAGCACGATGCTTACCAAAGGTTACCGAACACTGTGGTCCCAGCTGGAATACGATAATTTTCCTGTTGGGCCAGATCATCATTCGCGCGATGAGTTGTTCAAAGATCACTTGCCCAAATCACGTCTTTGGTTGTTCGGTGAGGCAATGCTGCAGCATAATTTGTGTGTCATCTTAAGGTACAAAACGAAAACGAAAATGCCCACCACCGGTAGCCGAGGGTCTCCATCTCAAAGCCTCAGTGATGAATGCTTGTAGGAGAGGAAGAGATTTTTGGTCGGCAAAGGTCGGCACTTTAGTGCAGAAATTATTGAACCTATAGCACAGCAAGAAGGAATCAACCTACCTCGGTGCCTTCCGATGACCGCATCGAGCTCGGCGTGAACTTTAGCTTGCTCCTCGGGGAAACATGCGGCTGCCATGAGCACTGTGCATATTGCCAAACTAGTCTTTCACCTGTTTTCAGCTACATACATTATGAGGCAACAAAACAACACCCCACCGTTTGCGTTCCAGCTCCAAAAAAGACACCAGAAAGGTAGGCCATCTCAGTCTCTGTCATACCATAGAGATGGCTATTTTCTAGCATATATTTCGAAAACGAGGGGCCAATGTCCTCATTGTTGTCATGCTGTGGAACAACTCAGTCGTGGAGTGAACATTGAAAGGGAAGTGCACACCATTTGCTCTTTCACGCGGTTCAGCTGACCAGTGTGGAGTTTCTTGATCCTCTTAAACATCAGCTTTAAGTCCCGGCCATACCAAGGAAGGTATCTGAGCCACGGGATCGCATCTACCAGGTAAGAACCAGGGCGCAGAATTTCCCTAGTCATTACAGTGAGTCTTTGAACTTCAAGGACGGTGGGATCAGTCGCAGCCGTGGGCGTATTCTTCCCATATGCAATTTTCGTGATTGTCGTCGCAGAAAAACTTCAAAGCACCTGTAAGCACAAAAATGCCACAAATCTATCGTAACCAACAGCTCTTACCTTAGCACATGGTTCTGAATGTTGTCTGGATCATTGAGAATGGCAAGAACCATGTTCTTCACGTTTGACATTTGCAGGGGCTGATAGGCCTCAGCTGCTTTAGGTTGGAGATGCGAATGAAGCGCTCTGCATCACGTTGAAAAGTAATATAGATGAAGTATCGCAGACCACTAACCTACGCATCCGACGGAACATCTCCCCAAAGGGAGCAAATGTGAGGCCCATTCCGCCGCTAGCTATTGCGACAGAAGGCATGCGAGGACGGTCAGCTAGAAATTTTCCCTGATTCTCCATGATTTCCACGGCGGCCTGCCGCAGAATGTTGTCGAGCCTGGATATGAAAATGCAGCGAGGGACTGACTTTGTAACGGCCGATAAAAACTATCTTCTGGAATTTTGATCGAATGGTGATAACAGGACCGTACTCGTCAATCCATTTTGCTATAGTGAGATCTGATCTTGTCAGCGATAGGACACAATTAGCATTAAAAAGTCAACAGTTCGAATACAAATTCTTACCTGCGAGGTGGCACCAAGTGCCCCCCAAGTCTCCAAGTGGGAGGGGAAGGTGGGAGAGGAAGGTCCCTCTCCGATTTAGGACGGCAAACCCGAGCAATCACTCCTATGACACTGAGACAAGCTGCAGCACTGAGGAAAAGATGCGTGTTATCAGATATGCGCAGGTCAGGTAGTTGTAGTGTTATGAGCGCAAAGAAGGATTGGGGGGGGATCATCGTATGTCACAGTAAAAATAAAGTCATGGACAGCATTTAAGGTCCCAATGCCGACTGATGCGCTGGCAACTTGGCGCGTATCCGGATATCAAGTGATGGTGGCATGGGATGGTCACCTGAATGGGGCTTGGCCAGCATATTTCATTATATTGGTGCCACGTCTTGGCCCGAGACGTGGCACTGAGGAAAAGATGCGTGTTGTCAGATATGCGCAGGTCAGGTAGTTGTAGTGTTATGAGCGCAAAGAAGGATTGGGGGGGAATCATCGTATGTCACCGTAAAAATAAAGTCATGGACGGCATTTAAGGTCCCGATGCCGACTGATGCGTTGGCAACTTGGCGCGTACCCGGATATGAAGTGATTGGTGGCATGGGACGGTCACCTGAATGGGGTTTGCGATTCGTTTGGCCAGTGTATTTCATTATATTGGTGTCACGTCTCGGCTCTCAAAGGATTTCGCGACCCAAAGTCTCCCAAAAGGTTAAGTGGGAGCATTGTTGGAGAGCAACTCTTTCGGCAGACTACTAAATGCTCTCTCCACGCACTCCCTACACCAGATCAAGGGATTATGTCACTCGACAAGACCTTGCGCGGGAAGACAAAGGCTCGGAACAACGCTGAAAAAGCACGTAATCGTCCGCTGTCGATAAACAAACTGAATGCTTGATCAGGGGCTCGGGGATATGCGAAAGGTGGGTAGTGAAGATACTGCAGAAGACGCCGAGCACCGGACAGGGAAAGTGCGTAGGCATGAGTGCAATGTCGAGAGTAAGATGGGTGTGTGCGGGTCCATGTGGGCAGGTCATACAAAGGAAACATGACTCGAGGCGATGTCAATTCAGGGTTCAAAAATTCATTTGACCAGCAGTGACCTGAAGGACACGGTCTTGTATCGATGGATAATGTGAATCCGGCGCTTACCCAGCAAAATCATGTCCCATTCCGGTGGAAGATAAGTCCAGACGTTGTACATTTTTATCTTGATGTCCTTTTCCATGTCGATATCGTCTTCCAAGAAAACCACGACGTCCGAAGGAGTGGCATTCCCTGTATCAATGGGTTGTCAGACGGCTGAGGAATGGGAACACCAACGCGAGATCTTTGGGTGAAAATGATCCATTCCGGAAGGCTAAGTTTAAAAGGCAGGATAGAGTGATCATGAGTTGCGCATGTGATGTTTGGATGTAGCGAGACACTCGGAGAGGACGAGGTGGTAAGTCTGCGATCTCGAGTGTCTGAGAAGGTTCAGAGGTCAGAACAGAAAGATTCAATGTGCTTTGTGGAAGCAGAGAGAGCGTTGATATCAGCGAGCCAGCGAAAGACTGAGCCTATGTCATATAGGTCTGCAGTGAACGCCGAGAGACAATCCGCTCGAAGATATGGCTGATAGCAATGTTCGAAGGGTCGAGGGCATCAATATTAGTCCAATTGATGTATTTGGATGCTCGCAGATGTTCCATCTGTTTTCGCCAGTCTTGTCGCCAGGGCAGAGACACAAGACACACCTCAGAAGCGATACCTGATTGCGCCGACGATGGGGGTGCCAAGTGTAATGTTCTTGGTAGAACACAGAACCACGCCGTGATCCCCCTTCCAAAGAAAACAAAGAGAACGGACGAAGGTTGTTAACGTCCACAGTTGCGGAGACACGAGTGCAAGGACCGACGACTGCAAAACCAGAACAACACCCAGAACAAGGTATGTACATCTTGTAACACCCTCTCGACATACGAAAATGCTGGCAGCCATGGTAGTACTACTGGCCCGTGGGTGACACGCAAAGCAGTCGAAACGATCTTAGCAGACAGTTGATGGTGAGCATGACCAAGCAAATGCGCGGATTTTAACAAACAAATGCGCGAGTGGTCAGCGAGGAAGGGGTTAAATCTCCGCCCGGAACATTCCAGACCACCGGACTCTGGCCCGGAATATATTGTCCATTCCATTTACCTGTCCTCGCGATCGAGGCTCCAACCAGAGTCTTTGATTACGTTCATTCGTTTCCTTTCTTTCTTTCCTTTTGCACTATGATCATTGCTCTCGCTCGCTCGCTGCTCATGGAGTCCCCGGAGACAACGGGAGAGCCAGTGGGTTCACCCACCTTCTGGTGGAAAATCGCTATCAGTGCTGTCCTTGTGCTTGCAGGAGGTGTATTTGCAGGGTGAGGCTATCCAGTCTAGATATTTATGTGTCATGTTTGATCTTTCGTCAGATTAACTCTTGGGCTGATGGGGCTGGATGAATTGCACCTGCGTGTCCTGGCTACGTCATCAGAAGATTTGAAGGAGAAGCACAATGCGCAGGAAGGTGTGTTGAAAAACGGCCTTGTATCATTTCCGAGTTGATACTATTGGTTACACGACCAGTATTAAAACTGATGCAGAAAGGCCGCCATTGGGTCTTAGTGGTATGTTGATACACGCACGCGCGCACATATAACTTATTGCTCACTGTAGGTACTCCTTCTCGGCAACGTCGTGAGTGGATATCTCAGGTATCTACGTCTGCAACAGCTCAACACCTGCAGGTCATCAACGAAAGTTTACCTATCTTTCTTGATGATGCCGTGAGTAAAATCAATGAATACCGATCGTTCGGCTTCCCGCCGATTAACAAACACTATTTGCGCTAGCTTGGTGGAGGCATTGCTGCCATTCTAATCTCCACCACAGCGATAGGTACGAATCTTATTTGTTGATGACTTTACCGTCTGCTGATTAGTCGATGTCAGTTATTTTTGGGTACGTTCTCGTCCCTATCCGAGCTGGACTTGCTGAGCATATGGCATGTTTTTCTTTTTGGCAGAGAGTACGTACGGTACTCCGTGATCAGTGGCAAAAATTCTCAGATTGATCCTGCCGCATTTCCTGCAGAATTATCCCGCAGGCTGCCAGCGTCAGGTATGGCCTCTCAATCGGTGCACGGTGTGCGCCTTTCGTGCTCTGCCTTATGTATTTGTTTGGTATGTAATGCTAACATCGTCTTGAGGTCATATTAACTTCGAATGGCCAATAGCTCCTGTCGCGTACCCTATCGCAAAGCTCCTTGACTACGTTCTGGGCCAGAATGAGGGTCATACTTACAAGAAGGCTGAGCTTAAATCTTTTCTGCAGTTCCATCGCACGGGAGAGGAACCACTGCGGGATGATGAGATCAGCATATTGAATGGTGTGCTGGAGCTCAATACGAAGAATGTGGAGACGATCATGACACCCATTGAGGTAAGTGATTCTTTGGCGATGGGCGGGACGGTGTTGCTGATGTGTTGCGGAACACTAGGATGTTGTAACGCTGAGCTCAGACGCCATTCTTGATCACGCAACCGTAGACGCAATGTAAACGTCATAGTTGCAGTTGTCTATTGTTAGTTTGACTAACAGCTTAATCAGTCTCACAAGCGGCTACTCACGCTTCCCTATACATGAACCCGGGAATCCACTGTCATTCCAGGGACTTCTACTCATCAAGAAGGCAATTTTCGATGTTACATACCAGTCTGCCTAAACGCTGAGGTTGTTTCTCAGCTGTTGGTATACGACCCGGCGCGAGCTCTCCCAGTCTCGGATTTCAAGCTCTCGATTCTTCCAGAAGCACGTCCCAGTATAAACTGTTTCCAGGCGCTAGATTACTTGTGAGAATACTCACTTGAACTTCCGCGGCGTCTCTGATGAATGCGTTGCAGTCAGACAGGACGTGCCCACTTACTACTTGTCAGTCGGACACCTGGTATTTCAGGCGGTGGGATTGGAGTGATTACGCTCGAAGGTGCGCGTTCCCAGACAGGCCCGTTCCGTTACTGATATCCATATTCTAGATGTCATTGAGGTATGTCTGACTTGGACTCCAGTACATAACCAGAGACGACGGTTTGATTTCTGCAGGAGATCATATCAGAAGAAATTGTGGATGAAACAGATCGATACGAGGATAACCAGAGTAAAAGCCGTGCGAAGCGAATGACTACGTCTGCTGTAATGCGGGGGTTCGTATTCCATCGTCACTCTTTTGCATCTGTCACTAAAACTTCATATGTGAAGGATTGTGGAGCGAGAACGAGGTCTAACGCAAGGGTCGTCCTTCGAGCGGACACCCCTGTTGCGTAACACACCTCTCATGCCATCCTCTCCGCGCTCTGAGACTAATTATCCGGCTCGTTATGGCACGATACTTAGCCAGTCCCCAAAAACATGAAGATTCTGGCCATCTCTACAGAGCTGTGAGTACGCTGCCAGACTCGTTGCAGGTTTTGGACGAACTTCTTTGTTTCAAACTTGTTTTGCTCCACATCGCTTCGTACTGTTATTTATGTAGATCTTGGATTGGATTGATTGCTATTAGTCACTTGCTTTCCATGGGCACGCACATTCGCTGGATGGCAACTGCATCTCCTTCGTGATAGCATACCCTCTACTTTCGTAGAACATCGCTCGTATTTGTACTGTGTTGAGAACCATTTGAAAAAATGAATTATTCCCTCACTTGTCATCCAAGAGATCAGCTGCAAGAACGGTGTCTTGAGACTTTAGGATTAAAGAATACATTCGATAACACGGAAACATCTTTGGGTATCTGGGGAGCTTGTTGAAGTCGGACATGTATCCCCTCTCTGTACTATCGTGAGACTACACCCTGGTCCACAAATTCATGTTATTGAAATCATCTTCCAACTCACGGCGTCAGTGTTTCTTCAACTTGACGCCTGATCCTCTCATGTGCCCGGCTCCTAGCTGTCCCATAACCAGGCCAAGTTAGACTTCTTTCTAAAAAAAATGCGTTAAATTATATCAAGCTAAAATATTGGTGGGCCGTGGCCTGTGCAAGAAGGTGTCGTTTTTTAAATTTCAACAACGGCAATACACGGTGAGGATGGTGGCTACCAGGGGACGTGAGAGAAGAAGTTGCCCTCACGGATAGGAAAGAAAAACCAAAGCATTGCACTACTACATACCATGCTACTTCGCAGCAATCTCTGCAGGATACTGTTTGATACAAGATGCAGTTGACCCTGTGGATGGGAACGAAGAGACCGATACATTGGTTTTAATTCGCGGAAACCTCTCATACTATCATTTTGTTGCGCATATCATGATGACGGGCTTAGGAAAAGCCTTCTTCCGTTCGCAACCTGGTCCAGGGTGTACAATGCTCTACGACGAAGGCATCCTTATTCGCCAGGCAAAGTTTTCTTCCCATAGAGCTGGCTTACACGGAAGGAAGGGTGTGGCGGGGCTCAGATTATCATAACGACAGAAAATACTGACTCACCCGGTGAATGAATATAATTGCCAGCTTAGTGTCATCAACTGAGAGTGCCTCGCTCATAGTAGGCTTAGTGACATGGATAGAGCATATGAGCCAAGCCGCATCTCGCATTGGGTGGGGTATTTCGCTGCTGACAAGTCACGGTAAGAAGAGGGTAAACAAATCAGTTCTCAGACAACGTGCCGGCGCGGTTTTCGTGTAGTACATAACTGTTAGCATTGAGGCCTTTGGCAAGTGAAAAAAATATACGAATTCGTATGAAAACACAATGGAAAAAGTCTGATGGTGAATATTGAAGAGGAACTTGTTGGGAACTTGCGCTGAAAAGGATAACATCAATGAGCTTGCCATGTTGGAAAAAATGACCTCCTGCCGGTCTTGGCCGAAGGCCTAACGTCACAAAAGAGTTGTGTGTGGCACCCGTCCTCCTCACTGAACCACGCGGCATTGACTTGATGATATCCATGTATGCAATACATATTACCCGCTATAGCATTGATGTCATTGATTCACACACCGGCCTTCGTGTCATCTAGAAGAGAAGGTAGGGGTTTGCGAGACAAAGGATGCAGTAAAGATATACGACTACCCCAATATCAATGTATACGTGTTCCAGTATTAAAGAGTGAGCTCGAGGTTCTGCCGCTCTGCGTGATACGTAGCTGTCATGTATTATTTGAGTGACTTACTAAATTACTACGTGCCATCTACAACATGTGCGCACAGGTCACCATTAGCGAAGTCTGCCATCGTAGAATCTGCAATACGACGCCAGATCGTCGCGCGAGGTAGATATTGATAGGGTTTGGTAGTTAGTAGTCGAAGTTGTCATGTCACGCTCTCGTCTCGGACCGTTTGTATAACCGTGCATTGAGCCAAATGCTCAAAATATTGGGAACGCATGAGCAACGATTGAATGTATTTTCGTACATTTTGATTTTGTTGACTTGACTTGTGACACGTGCACCGAGGAAAACGCCGAGGCAAACTTCCACGCACATTACCGTCGTGCCCTTCAATGAGCTCTTCTGCCAATAAAATATCGAGATCCTGAGAGCAAGTCAATTTTGAGGTCTCTTAGCAATCTGCTGGAATTGGAAATATCATCTGGTCGAAAGGGGATTTCAGGTGGATAGATTCTTCTTACATTGCCAGTTCTGCCAGAACAATATTCAGCACATAAAAGCAAGCCGTTTTCCTACCATCCCAATCAGATTCATTCAATCCCATATCACATCCTCACAAACAATGCGTTTCTCCTTCGTCTTCGCTGTTGTTGCTGCTCTGACAGCGTCAGTATCTGCCAAAGAGGCTGCCGGTGAAAGTTGTCCCAGCCTTTGCAATGAATTAAGTTGCTGCGCTGGGCAGAGATGCGTGCCGACATTCGTCGATGAAATTGTGAGTGTGGTTTGTATACTGGACTGAACCATATGACTCACCGGCGCGGTAGAATACGGTCGTCGATTATTGTGAGTGAGTGGCATGTCGCGACAGTGAACTACAGTGAGTCGTGTTTCTGTTTTTGCATCGGTGCAGTGTGGTTGATGGCACGGCGCGCGAGTAGTTCATTGCAGAGCGGATCAACGTGCTTGCTTCTGAACAAATTTCACTGCCACTCGAGCAATGGAGATCATGGATTAGAGAACATGTCAAACAGTTGAATACGTATGACTGAAGTACTTACGATGCAGTTTTGTAGTCTTGCTATCAGCTTGAACATAGAAGCCCGCAACGGCACCACCCTTCAGTTTACTGTGCCTGATGGATAGTTGAGCATAACACATGCTGTAACTGAGCTTGATTTTTTTTGTTTAAATGCTGTCAATGATTAGTCTCGAACCACGCTCTCGTCAAAACCGGTTAAATGGTACACTCACCCTACCCTCATAGATTCGAATCCACCACCAGTGAGAAAGATGTTCCCATGGTGCATGCCAGTGGTTGTGCTGTCATCAGAAGAAAACAATGTTTCCAGTACTACGAATGTCGAATGAGGATTGGGAGATCTGATGAGTCATGGACGCAAGCACACCGATATATATTTTGTCAGTGAGCCACTGGGGTATATATATATTAGCGTCATTGTCGTCGGGAGCAAGAGCGTGACGTGACAATTTTCACTTCGAGCAAATTGCCTTCGATAGGATCCTTCCCGATTTGGGATGTCAGTAAGCTGCACGCGACCGACACTACGGCTATACTTTGTCACATATCAGGCTCAAACTCCTCTTGCTTGTACGTCGACCCGGTTCACAGGCATGATAGCGTCGTGCAGTACTTGATCGCCTCACGTCTTAGTCCAAGGAAAAAATTGTTACGCTGAAGCTGGAGCTGGGGGAGCGTTGGAATTGCACCGCGGCGACTGCTACGATCGTAAGCAAATCTTCTACACTCGACGCCACTCTACTCGTTTACGGTGTACACTACCTAGAAGGGTATGAGTTCTACAAATGGTGAGCGCTTAGCACAATCAAATACCTCACCCACACAAACAGAGGTATCTTGGCCCTGCATGATCTACATTTTTAGCGTCATCCCTGATGCTAACGAGGACACTTCCCATCAAGACCTTGAGCATTCTTCTCGATGTTGGCTGCGGTTGAGACACCCTCACTGCCTAGGCTACGATGTTACATGTATTACCGCGTTCGAGTGCCAGACCGAGCTCCGCAACGAGTGTATCTAGAACATCGCTGTCACTTCTAACAAGGCAAGTATCTTCATCTGCCCGTTTGTTTCTTCATAGTTCTTCCATCTTTCAACCATCATCCTGACTGTCTTTCGATTTTATTCGCTGCACTTCATGCTTTTCGGTCAATCTGCCTATCAATCACAGTATTCGCAAATTTTCTGGATCCTATTTCAAACTTGAATTGCTTTTTTCCCATTTTCCCATTTCTCTCTCGAGCCCTCAAACGCTTTTATCTGATTCCGACTTCCCGAGTTTACCGAACGTATGTGTGGTGTCAATGCAAATGGCCAGCAATTCGGGAAAGCAAGGATTTAAGGCATTCATTTGGCATGAGTGACGAGATCACCACGGCAACAATATTTCATTGCGAGCTTGGGTACCGTGTGGCATGGACGCAGATAGCGTAGGGGGCAGAACCACTTTGACTCCCGAGTTTTTCCGGCTAGCAGAACTGCACACTGTTCAACATTCCTAGAAACGGCGGAAATATTGTTGCCTTTATGCAACTGAGCCTGAACTTCTTCTAACACCCTAGTGGCGGGCCCGTGCGGCCCGGTTCGTGGAGTGATTGGCCCTGCGGGAGATGGATACAGGGTTAGCATTTCTTTCGTCCAATCACGCGAACATCGGAGATGAAAACTTTTGTCAAGGGCTCACAGATTGGCACTATCGAAGGTCCGGCAGTTTATTCAACCCCACACACATGGGTTCCGGAGTGCAGCACGATTCTTTGACTCGCTACAGGTAGGATCATGGCAGGTGGACAATATTCTGGCCCTTGCCTCCCAGGTCCCTCAAATTTGATCTCGTTAGAAATCACTTTTGCACTTTAGTTCTTCTGCAGGTTTTTTGAGAGGACATAAGATCCTGATTCTCTTTCTCAGCGGTGACTAAGTGCTACACACATAAACCGAGTCTATTAATTTTTGACGTAGTGCCACCATTTTGCCGCGCCTGCCAGCAACAGCTCAAGTTATTGTTATCAATACTAGTGGTTTCTGGCAAGTTGAGAGTGCAGTAATTCAGAAACCAAGTGAGTTGAACCTTTCTCTCCGATCAGACTCAATGCTTCACAATCTCAAACTTCGATCCTCAGACATACTGCGTGCATTTGACCTAGTGCTTTCGCCATTAGGATCCTTTTGAACATCCACATCGTCCTGCGCCTGTAACATAAGTCGGTCGATGATAGTCAGTACAATATGTCGTTGTCGTCGTCGCTGGCAGCCACAGCAGTTCATCTCACTCAGGATATTCAATGCACAGTGGCCAGCGCGATTGATAGGAATGTGATGTTCCCCTAGAAGACGGCGAAGACGGCAGCGAGACGAGTCTCTACCAGCTTTAAAGCGATACGTGGGCCATTGCCACAGGAATCGATGTACAGAGAACTGAGTGACCTCGTGGGGTGGAAGCGGTTTGTTAAGAGAATAGCTGGTGATGCAGAACATACCCTACCTTCATGCACTCGCAATCGGACCACGGATACTTGGGGAGGTATAATCAAGCCCCATAGGTCTCGCCACCGTATCGACCGAGGGAGACCAACATGCTTCAAAGACGTATGCGCCATACCAGAAAAAGCACCAGATTGCATGATCATACAGCTATTTCAACCTCCTGAAAATTCCTCGACAGACCATTCGATACACTCGCTTTCACCACCGAATACTTCAGCTCCACCCCAAACATCAGCCACGTGGTGGTGCGTTGCCCACCATCAAGGTCTCGCTGAAGACAAATAGATCAGCGGGATTGTTACAATCATCAGAGTTGATACATACGCAGGCGATATTGTAAAGTGATTCCAAGAACTGTTTTCATCAACTCCGCCTTGATCTCAGAAAGTCCAAAAGATTGCTGCGCCTTCCTCCGAGAGCGTTCAAAAGGTAGCTTCGCCTTCCAAGTAGATGGTTTTTTTTCGACAGTGCTCACAGCCTCTTGATATTTACGGACGGCAGCACTCCCAGCTTCCCTGACAGCAGCAGCATGTGGAGACACCACGTACTGCTCGAGAGCGTCAGTAATGTAGGGAAGAGACTGCTGCTGGTCCTGAAGATAGCGCTGCTTGTCAAAGATGTAGAAAGAGTGTTCGAAAACGATAACGGCAGCTACATGATCAATGATAAGCAGGTTCATTGCAACATTGCCTGAAAATTCACCAGAGCTAAGCTGAACAATTGTCTCCAATGGCGATGAGCCAGAGGCCTGGCAAATTTTCAACATGCGAATTGTGTGTAGTCTGTGACCAATTGGACATACCACAGAGAGTAACCTAGACGCCATCTCTTCACGTTGACCGAGCTCAATCTGGTGAAATCACGATGGAAGGTTGAAAATTGTCTGCCTCTGCTGAGGATGAATACACTCACATACTGTCAATGAATAAGATCTTCGGTCAGCATGGCCCAAGGTCAAAGGAGGATGAACAAACTCACGTCCTATTGATGAATCGGTGATATCGTTCGTGAGCAAGGTTCGAGGATTGAATACTCACACGCTGTTAAGGGGTGCGCGATGTCAGTGATGAGCGGTGCTCGAGCTCGACGCAGGATAGATACACTGACTTTCTGGAAATGGATGAGGAATGTCATTGGTGGGCAAGGCTCGAGGATAAATCACTCACAGGCTGTGAAGGGATGCGTAATATCAGTGACAAGCATGGCTAGACCCCGACGGCGAATCATCCACTCACAATCTGTCAACGGATCAGCAATGTCTTCGGTCAGCATGACTCGAGGTCGACAGATAATGAACTCACACCCTGAAAACACTTGAATGAGTAAGGTGGTAGGTCGACAGAGGATGCACACACTTACAAGCTATCAATGGATCAGCAAATTTTTGATGAGTATAGCTCAAGGTCTGTGGAGGATGAATATACTGACATTCTGCCAATGGATCAGCAATTTCTTCAGTCAGCAAAACTCGAACTCGACAAAGGGTCACCCCACTCACTCTCTGTGAACGGATGGACAATTTCTCAGTTACTGAGGCTCGAGCTCGAAAAAAGATCACTGCGCTCACTCTCTATCAACGAATGGGCAATGACGTCAATCAGCATGGCTCGGTCTCGAACGAGGATCAAGACACTCACAACCTACGAGCGGTGGGCAATGATTCGGATCAGCATGGCTCGAGCTCGAACGGGGATCAAGACACTCACATACTGCGAACGGTGGGCAATGACTTGGATCAGCATAGCTCGAGCTCGAACGAGGATCGAGACACTCACACCCTACGAACGGTGGGCAATGACTTGGATCAGCATGGCTCGATCTCGAACGAGGACCGAGACACTCACGACCTGCGAACGGTGGGCAATGACTTGGATCAGCATGGCTCGAGCTCGAACGAGGATCAAGACACTCACACCCTGCGAACGGTGGGCAATTACTCGGATCAGCATGGCTCGAGCTCGAACGGGGATCAAGACACTCACATACTGCGAACGGTGGGCAATGACTTGGATCAGCATGGCTCGAGCTCGAACGAGGATCAAGACACTCACGCCCTGCGAACGGTGGGCAATGACTTGGATCAGCATGGCTCGAGCTCGAACGAGGATCAAGACACTCACATACTGCGAACGGTGGGCAATGACCCGGATCAGCATGGCTCGAGCTCGAACGAGGATAAAGACACTCACATACTGCGAACGGTGGGCAATGACTCGGATCAGCATGGCTTGAGCTCGAACGAGGATCAAGACACTCACACCCTGCGAACGGTGGGCAATGACTTGGATCAGCATGGCTTGAGCTCGAACGAGGATCAACAGACATACTGCCTGCAAATGCCCAACATAAATAACAGCAAATTTCAAAGATTCCCATAATCTTACGTAAATATGTGGAAACCAGTCACACAACCTCGTTATTGCATCCTCAGATGAGATGTTCTCATCAGAGTCAACAAATGCCACGAGTGTGCTGGACAATAGTTAATAACATTTTCGGCAGGCAAATGAGATTATGGGCAATTACCGTTCTACTGCATATGCTATGCAGAGCTCTAAGTTCGTTTGTTGAGTTGAGACAAATAATTGCTGAAGGACTTCGCTGTCCAGAGTTCCAGCCGTCAGTTTGATGAGTGGCCCACAGTCTGCGTCGTCCTTGTCCATGTCTAATGGATCAATGGTCATCATGTATTGCAATTTGGCTATCCACAGCTTACCAGGGAGGCATACGTGACATTTTGGCGGCCGTCGGATGTCCTTGGAGTGGTACAGGAACTTCAATTGCGTCCCGTTTGCAAACGTCTCCTCGGCATGCCTCGGTGCCAGTGCTTTGGCGTCTGTCCTCGATTTTCCTTCCTTTCTTAGTCGCGCGAATTCGACGTCGTAAAGGGCATCGAATTTCGTGAATATTACAATCACTGGGACTGAGGATCAAAGTTGCGAATCAGTCCAACAACGGGCAGATGTGAAAGCTTACTGCTTCCGGTGTCACAGCGGGAGAAAAACTTGAGTTCGGCTTGGGTGAATGCCCTGCTTGCTTGATCCATTGGGATACAGTACCTATGTCAAAGAAGTGAGCCAACGCATGTCGCCAAGTTGACCGATTACCATATAGTGTGGATTCGATCCTTGATATCTATCTTCTTCGAGCGGTCTGCGATAAATGTGTTCACCTTGTTGTACTCGGATTCGCCGCCTGCTTCGAAACCGCGTGAATCGTGAAAAATGAATCCCGAGTTATTTTGAAAAATCATTTCGTTTTCGATATCGTGCTCTCCACGCTGAGAACACATCAGTTCATATTGCCAACTGATGATAGTACGTTACCTCTCTGGATGCGTTCAGAACAGTGGCATCGATCTGATGTCGATAGGACAGTCATCAGTATTGCAGTACTAGCATCAGAATACGCACCTGTTCCCCAGCGCCATTGAATATTTGGGGGTTCTCCTTGGTGTTGCAAACCCTCTTTAGGATAGTTGTTTTTCCCGCATTGGCTCTTCCTATGATGAGAATTCGAAAGCGATTGATTTTCTCTTTTATCTCTGAAGGACGCATGGATGAAGGTAAATGATGCCGGGACTGAGTGATGAGAATTGTTCAGCGTTGTGAGTAGGTTTATAACCACTATTGTGGCGAGCGCCCTTAATCCAGCTGTGGGCAATGGGCATACCGGTACATACCCGGGCCATGAGGCGTAGAGGCGTTTCAGATGTGCTTTCCATTTGATTACCTTTATCTATGTATAGTGACAGCGTTTGATATCCTTGGTACACCCAGCTCACTTCGAGGCGACTATGAAGTAACCAATGCAGAGTTAAATTGTCGAAAGTGAACCACAAATGCAGATTTGAGATGGTCAATTGTACAACCTTTGTCTTGGGAATTGCAGCTTTGTTGTAGATTACGGTCAATTGGACCAAAACGATTTACCTGCAAATATTAGCGCAAATCAGCGTCAAAGAGCCATCATGGGGTGAAAGAGGGTGAAAGAATGTTATGCTAATTAGCTGGTGACCCAACCAGAGCGGGATCCCTAATTCCCCGAACCCTAGAACTTTGCTTACAAGTATCTACCATATTACCTTCCTGTGCTTGAGCTGCTTGCTCTGCACATTCCTAAGTCCAAGATAATACGTGATTCTGAATGTAGATTCTATCTTGTCAATAAGACTCAGTGTGCATTGTGATTTGAAATAGACTTTTACTCACATCATACATGCCAACCTGATCCTCGTATCTAGTGCACGTTAATTTTGGCTACAGTGCCCCAATGGGCGCTTCGAGTGGATCGTAAAAGCGGTGAGCGCTTTAGGATCAGCGTCTTTCAGCGTCTACTCACGACCTTCATCATCTAGAAACCTGCCATCCTCGATCATCAATGGTTCGCAAATGCGATGCCTGTCGCGAGTCCTCCAATCTCAAGCGCTGCTCTGGCTGCCACAAAGCCTGGTACTGCTCTGTCTCTTGCCAAAAGTCTGTGTGGGTACGGCACATCTTTGCCTGCAAACCCCGTCGCCCTATCAACACTGCAGACCATCTAGCACTTGCAGTCAGAAACGACGCTTTTCCGCAAGATCCACAGACTTGCGAGGATTATGGATTTGAACGCGCATTCACGGTGGAGAACAGGTCCAAACTTCTTGGCTTGTATATCGGTATGTACATGTGGAGTTAAGCCTCTGCCACCATTATCACGATTCCCCTGATGCGTGTTTTGTTTCCAGGGCTGATGGGCTCGGGACGCATGGCAATTCCCCCAAAGACCATCCATGATTGGCGGGTTAGAGGCGTGCTTGTAGAGGAGATCAAAGCAGCATACTACAAGCTTCCCGCTGATAACAGAGGCGGTTACTTCCCTTGGTTCCTGCAAAACCAGAACATTCTTGATCCGTCTGCTGCCGCTGATATCCTGCGGCATGACCAAGCAGATGCCATGGTTCTGCGCGCATGGCGCTTCACCGGAGGCGCAGAGACAGACTCGCCGGAGGATATCAGAGCCCGCTTGACTAGCATGCCTCGGGACAAGCAATCGTGCCATGTGTTCTATACAATGCTCTTGAGCAAATGGCATCCCGCACCGTTCGATGACTTCTGGATCCCCTTCGGGTTTTGCTCATGTGTCTCCGAAGAGGAAGAAATGTATCTGGGTGGGCGCTACCAGGACCTCATTACCAAATGCACATTCGATGAATTCCATGACGCCTTCTGCTCCGCGCGTATCCTCAATCTCTTCCGCAAGCACGGAATTGACGTTGATGTTCGCTACCTTGCAGACGTCATGCAGAACCACCGAATGAACAAGTCCGTCTGGGACCTCAAGCAGTTTGCCATCCGGACTGACAAGGAAAACGCAGAGGGCGGAATTGTGAACTCTATCGCGTGCGATTATGGGTTCATGAATTGCAGGAAAGACTCTGAGATACAGGCGCTGAAGAAAGTTTATAGGACGTTTTTTGAGCGTCGTGATGCGGATCCGCTAGCGCTGCACGATGCTGCGTTACGCGGAGACACATTTGGGTATCTGGGGAGTCTGATGAAGCTGAACGCGAAGTTCGAACGCCTTATGAAGAACCCATACCCACTCCCCGTGATGGAGTGAGATCACACCCGTGGCCCTGGTGGACAACATTTGACTTTGCGTTATTGCAGTCATTTTCGAACTTTCACGTAAAATGTTGCTCTTAGCCCCTTATTCGGTTACTAGTAGTACGTGCCTCATTTCTTCCATGTGACAGATGTATAGTTATGCCTCCTACTCACCTCGTTTTTTACCCTCATAGCTGAAACGGTCGTCTGGACAGTTTCCATTGTTTTTGGAAGACACAGTAGCGAGCTGCAAGCGGTGAAATTTCAGCAAATTATCTGACTGACGAGGTTGGTGAAGCTAGACTCATAACGACGGGGGTGTGGCAAATCAGAAATGGATTCAGGAGTACTAACCACGAGCATTATTGAAGTAATAAATAAGCACTACATTCTCGCTCTCATCGACACACCTCTGCCCATCTCTTCACCCAGCTATTTGTCTGTTCAACATCCCGCACATAGTGGTCGAGTGGGCCTGGATACTGCTCTTTCACTATCTCTCCGAGCAACTGAGCTCCTGGCACCCCCGAGTTCCGTATAATCGCGCCATTGATTTCTGAAGTCATCTTGTCCAGGACTGTAATGTTAGATTCCGTGGTGCTCCGGGACCTTGGAACAAGGTGCGCCAGCGAGTTCGCAAGGCGCCGCGGGAGGCTGGGTGAGCTCTTTTGCGGAGCTTTATAAGGGAGACCCCACTGTTCGTACGGCTTGCTCGAAGAGTGGACTTCCCGATCCGTGTCGCGCAGCTGCATGATGTATGGTTTGATGCGCGGTAGCCAGAAACCCATGGAAAAGCGCTGCGTTCTTTCCTTCCCACTGAGATAGAAGGTTTTGGTAGACTGCCCCCGTGTGGCATAGATGAATTGCCAGGGGTGTGTAGGGGACGGCTCGTAAGGGCTTCCCCGTACAACATCCAGCAGGAAGATAAGACCCTCCGGAGAGACTGGGCGTGAGGTCCCGTGCGTCCCGTGCGTCACCTGCACGAGCCATACAGTCAACTTGTTGGAGTCAAACATGATTGCATCGATGCCTGGATGCACGAGCGCATGCTGGGGTGTGTGGAGGAGTTGTGGGCAGTACTCGGCCAACATCGCAAGTTCGCGTTGGGTAGAGTATATAAAGCTCGAGGGCATGGCCCGTTGTTCCTCGTGTGCCAAATGTGTTTTGGTCCGCAGCACCAGCTCTTCTTGTGCCAGATGGTAATGGCCCTGCAAATCAGGGCGTCCGAGCGTAAAAGTCCCCCCGAATCTGGACATCAGAGCCACAACAGCTTGGCGATAGAAGATCTCGCCCGCCTCTTTCGTGTCCTCTGAGTTAAGTAGGGTATTCGCGGTCTCCTTGGCGCCGGCGGAGTCTACGGAGGTGATCTCGCCCGCGAAAAGCCTGGTAGCGACTTGCGATACGGGGAAGGAAAGTGGCTCTGCACAAGTTTTTCCAGGTTCGACAGCGAAGAGGTTACGGTTGTATTGCGCTTCAGGCTCGCGCAGTATAGGTGGCTTGGTCCACAAATCATCGTGGGCACGCTCAAGCTCCTTGAGATAATGATCTGCATCACTGGCATGACGAGATATTTGCAAGCAAGCATGTGCGTTGGACCCGAAATGGATGTACGACCATCGCAAGGACTTTGCGTCATGCTGACCTGAGGTCAGAACACTAACGAAGACGGTCAGCAAGAACTAATATGTGATGGATTGATTTACCTCATCGCAAAGATCTCGTCGAAAGTGCACGGTTTCATCCACTTCCGAAGCACGATATCGCAGTCAGACAACCATTCGACGTCGAGGCCCAGACTATCTGGCCAGAATGTGGCGAAGACAGCCTTGCCGCACGAGCCTCGCATCAAAGCACGAGTGTGCTCAGTGTTCAGGTGCGTAATGGTGTCTTCTTGCGTGCTGTCGATTAGGTGCAACACATCTTCACATTGGAACAACGAGTGGTATTCGCTGTTCTCCTCTGGGAGAGCGAAGAAGCCGTCGGCAGTAAAACACAAGACGCTCGAGCCTGGTTGGTCGACCTGGTAGGTGACCGGCTTGCGCGCAAGAAGTCGCCTGACGAGGACGTATAACAAGAAATATGTCTTTCCTGAGGGTGATTGGTGATTTCAAGCAGCGACAATCGTGGAAGGACTCTGACTTACCGATACCAGCCGACCCATGAACGACAATATTTCGCTCGTTATTGGAGATCTTGTGGAAGAAGGTCTCATACACCGGTCGGATGATCATCGAGGTCGCTCCGTTTGGTAGCGTGGCACCAGGGCATCGAGATAGATCAATGGCGTCAAATTTGAATGGGTGCACCCTGTGTCAGACCCCTTAGTATAGTTACAAGTCTCGTATGAAGGAAACATGCTTACTGTTCTTGCTCCTCCAGATCTGTGACATTGCATTTCAGCTGCCTTACGACAGCGTAATCTTGCTGCTGCCAAAGAACATGATAGAGTGATAAGAGGTTGAGGTGGGATACCGAGGAGCTTGTGGTTGCAGTGGACGACATGTTAGTCTGCGTGGAGTTTGACCAGCATTGAGGTGGAGGTGGCCGCCATTATATAGTCGTTGCGGCATTTTCGGATGTGAGGATGGGACGGATGGACGGATGTCTTCGTGACGTCACTTTCGGAACATCCATTTACTTCTGTTGAATTGTGAAGCTGCTGACCAAGGAAATCGCGCATTGCAATTTCGACCATTTACAACGACTTGTCAGACAGCAATGCATGGTGGCAATAAAATGCGGGCATGGATAATTTGTATTCTCTAAGAGGTAATTAAATCATTAGTTTTGACTACTCAATGTATCGCACGAAGGTATGGCACGCGTCGACAGTTGTACTCGGAGATATCATAGTAGGGAGAATTCTAAAGTTGTTCGTGTGAGCCCAGTTGTGTAAAGCCTTCACCAATCGCACGTCACAGAAGGAGGATGACGCATATCGGGACGTAAGCTGCTGCCCACCATGAGGTCCTCCGAGTCCCTAATTCCCCACTCAGGCTACTCGCAGGACATAAGTCAGGACTACCCTCCAGGGTCGTAACTGGCATGAATACCTGTATACACTCAGATGGATTCCAAGTTTCGTACAACACAAGTGGGTACTAACCTTTGGCAGCCCAGCGGCGCTCTCCACAGTCACGCCGCCGCGTTCATCCGCCACGTGAACACGACACGTCAACACATCGACAATATGCTGGTGCGGCTTGAAAAGTTTGTGCGTGACGTTCCAACGAGCTGAGGTAGAGCCTGCATTCGTGAGAAGGGTGAGCATTGGAGGTTTCCATATGGCGATGGTGTTATTGGTATTGGTTTCGAGGAACTCCATCTAAATTCGAAACAAAATTAGGACGGAACATAAAAGTATACAATTGACGCACCGGCGTTGTTAAAAAGTAGGTATTGGCAGTCATGGCAATTTTGCGAGCACGGTTCAGGTTCTTGAAAGCAAGATACTCGGCACTTTCATTATTGTACCTCGTTTTCCAGATTCTTTAGCCCCGTATTCAGTCAAACTGTGAGCAGGATCCAGAGTTTAGCACTCACGCTTCATGGTTTGCTGGTGGGTATCCTCCAGTGAGACCCTGTTCTTGGCCTAGTGATGTATCCATGACTGCACTTCAGAAAGCTGGTGGAAGTAATGGTACGCACCATTGTATATGATTGGGATGCCATCATGTACGAATGGCCAAACTGCTGCATTAGCTACAAGCTGCGCGGCAGAGATGGTCAATATGGATAAGCTATTGGACAGCATGACTGACTCACAGCTGCGTCCGAGACAAGGTGATTAAACCTCGCTTGGTCGCGGTTGTCTAGGAAAGAACCTGTCATGAATGCACCGCTAGCATAACGCTGCTGCGACTGCGTCACGACAGTGGTTAAGGCAGAGAGATTGCCCTCTGGGGACTGGAAGGCAGGTACAAGGGCATACCATGTTGGATAATCAAGCACCGCATTCATGACCTCTGACGTAGTATGTCAACTAACCATGGCCCAATGGGTCTTATTGTGCGCAGGAACTCACGAGTGTAATCACTGGTGTAGTCGGTATCGTTCGACATGACCTGTCACCAACGGTATCGGTCAAAGTACCAACTGCGATAAGGAGAAATAGAATACCTCTCCGATAGTAAACACCCCTGCTTCTCGCGTGAAATCCTGCCAAAAGTCCGTAGACACGAACTTCACGGTGCCGAGTCTTAGACCATCCACGCTGAAGTTAGATACAACATCTTGAATCCAGCTATTGAGCGTGCCTACGACACTCAAATCCTCTGTATCCACGTCCGCATACGGCAATGTAGCGTCACCTAGCCAACATTGCTCAACTTCTGTCTGATTATTGTAGTCCGTGATGAAGCACAGTGGATGTAAGTCATCCATATCTGCGAAAGGCGTCATTTCCGTCGCCGAGTTATTCTGAGGAGCCACAAAGCTCGAGGCAGTGACGTTCAGAGGTAGTGTTGTAAGCATGTGGTTAACAACAACGTCAACCATGAGGAGCATATCTCGCTCGTGCAGAGCAGAGCTCAGATTCTTGAGATCGTCCGCAGAGCCGAAATGCTGATTGACGGTGTAAATATTTTGAGGCCAGTAGCTGGAATCTGGTCAGAAATTCCATCGGACTTTTATTGCGGGGTGCTCACCCGTGATAACCCGCACCGTAAGGGGTCATGCCTTCGATGTTGGAGTAGACTGGAGAAATCCAAACCGCATCAAAGCCCATCTGCTTGATGTAGTCCAAGTGGTCAATGGCACCTCTCCACGAACCGCCACAGTAGTCACGGGCAGCTGTATCGCATGGTACAGTGGGAGCAATGCCATCGTCCTTGTCAGCAAGCGCAAATCTATCTGTAACAATCTGCGGGGCAAGTCAGGGCCTTGCGGTTGCATCAAGTGGACAAAGGACTGTCCTGGTATATAGATCGCGTTCTCCAATCATCCACGGTTGCAGCCAGTGGCGTCAAGCAATGCGAAAGAGCCGTGAGTATCAGAGAATAAGAGAAGAATCTCCAAGACATTGAAATTCGATGTTTTGATTTTCTGGCTGGACTCGAAGCCCCGGAGCATGGTGAAAATCGAAAACAAGCACCAGGCATGAAGAGGTGGTGGGTGCGCAGTCACAAAAATGGGCTGACTGCGTTGCGTTGGAGCCTCATACATATCGGTAATTACTAGGACGCTTCTCATAATTAAGGCTTCTTGAATATTGGGGTTCCGAAAATCGACGCGTCTTTTGAGCCTGCGTGTAGCGGTCACGTGCAGAAGTTTTTTCTATCTATCTCTACTTACTTACGTAGTGCAGCGCGTACTGGGCATGGAAATCTGCAAACCCCGTATCGTGAGCGCGTGAGCTACAGGCTCTGCATTGGCGCGTTGTTGAAGGGAGACTGCCAGGAAGGACCAGAAGATTGCTTTCATTGAGTAATAGAAATGTTTAAAACTCCGCGCATTTGCTTGGACTGGTTGATCAACTTCAAGAAGCTTGCAGCTGTCCGCTAATATCGTTTCGACTGTTTTGCGTGACATCCAGTACTGCCATGGTTGCCAGCCTTTTCGTATGTCGAGCGGGTGTTACAAGATATATTTACCTTGTTCTGGGTGTTCTGGTTTTGTGGTCGTCGATCCTTGCGCTTGTCTCTCCGCAGCTGAGGACGGTACCATCCTTCATTCGTTCTCATCGTCTGCCTTGGAAAGAAGATCACAGCGTAGTCCCGTGTCATGCCAAGAAGATTACACCGGAATCGGAACCGTCTCCATCGTCGGCGCAATTAGGTATCGCTTCTGAGGTGTATCTCATATCTCTGCCCTGGCGACAAGACCGGCGACGACAGATGGAACATCTACGAGCATCCAAAGAAATTAATTGGACGGTTATAGATGCACTCGACCCTTCAGACATTGCTATCAGCCATATCTTCGACCGGATTGTCTCTCAGCGTTCGCTGCAGCCCTCCAAAGGACACCTGAATGACATTGGCTCAGTCTTCCACTGGCCCGCTGATATCAATGCTCTCGCTGCTTCCACAGAGTACCTTGAATCTTCTGGTTCTGACCTCTGGACCTTCTCGGACACTCGAGATCGCAAACTTACTGCCTCGTCCTCTTCTAGTGTCTCGCCACATCCAAACATTACGTGCGCAACTCAGGATCACTCGATACCGCCTTTTAAACCTAGCCTCCCAGACTGGATGGCTCTCACTGCACCAAAGATCTCATGCTGGTATTCGCATGTCTCAGCTGTTCGACAATTCATTGATAGAGGGAATACCAATCCTGAGGACGTCGCTGTGTTCTTGGAAGATGATATCGATATGGAAAAGGACATCGAGATAAGAATGCACAACGTCTGGACTTATCTTCCACCGGGATGGGACATGGTTTTCCTGGGTAAGCGTTCGATCTACGTTATCCGCAACTGATACCATACCGTGTTCCTCAGGTCATTGCTGGTCAAATGAATCTTTCTACTCTGAACTTCCGTCGCCTCGAGTCATGTCTCCATTATATGACCTTCTAACACGGTCGCGCATTCATCCATCTTACTCTCCGCGTTGCACTCATGCTTACGCACTTTCCCTTTCCGGTGCTCGGCGTCTTCTGCAGCATCTTCGTTACCCGCCTTTCGCATATTCCCGAGCTCTTGATCAAGCGTTCAGTTGGCTTATCGAAAGCGGACGATTACGTGCTTTCAGCGTCGTCCCGAGCGTTGTCATCCAGCGGAAGGTCCTGTCGAGTGACATATTCCCTGGATCCGGTGTAGGGAGTGCGTGGAGAGAGCGTTTAGTGGACGGTGTATTCGGAACGTAGAAAAAACGTTGATCTGTCGTCCCTGTTTTTTTTTGGTAATATCTGTCCTCTGTACCGCAACTCGTGTGTTATCAAGCCATCTCTTTTGCCATCTCTAAAATACTGGAGTTAACCCCAACGCCGCAGTTCAAAATGAGGCAAACCCGCATGGCTGGAGCATCGTCAACGCCCCACAACTTTAAAAGCTCTAGAGCGATGCACCTAGATTGCCAAGTCACAATTCTGCCCACTTCACTGGCTTGAAGACGATGCCTGCAGTCGGTATATCGGAGAAAACTTCTCCTGGGTCTCACATGAGAATGGACGAAGTGATGCGTGGCCTGTGATTAAAGCATTCGCATTAATGACCAATATGCTATCATCCGGCTGCTAGTGACAGTGGTAGCCCTAGCCCGGTGCTGTCCAAAGTGAGTCGAGAGGTCCGCACCAAAGGGATGCCTCTGAAAGTCCCAGTAGATGTACACGAGCAGGCATTCACAAAATTGATTCGGTGTCACATCATAACAGTACAAGCCAACTTCGTATGGTACGCAAGCCCTCTACCGATGTCAAATGATACCAGTTCAAACCAGTTCCCACTCTTCCCCAGCATGCACCTTGAAGATCTCCTTCCTATCCAAGCTCTTACCGTCCCTATGCAAGGTAGTCCCCGCAAGGAATCCGTGGAGAAGGTCACTGAACGTCAACCCTTGCTCAGAGGTCTTTGAAACGAACAATGCACCACTGTCTGGGTCGGATCTAACCGATAGGTCGACGGTAGTCAACGTGATAGCGATGCGGTCAGAGCCAATCATGATGGTCCCTGGAGTGCCGTTTATAATGTGGACGAAGAAGCGGGTGCGCTCTGTACGCGACGTATAGACCGAGTGACTGTCTTGCCCTAAGGGACAGTACCAGTACTCGTCAGGACAGGCTTTGGAGCGGATGAAAAACCTTTAATAAAGTCGCTATAGTATAAGCCAAATGTGAGATATCTTGTGAAGAATCAACTGACGAGTTCCCGCTAACGTGATCCGTGAAATCTGACGTGGGCATGACGCTCCAGACGCGATTGTCTTTGTTGTACAGCCATGAGAACATCACTTTGTTCATGAAGTCGGCAGCAACGCCACCTGGCCCGGTGGAGTCGGCAGCGTTGGCTGTGTTCTCGTCATGAGTGAATAACTGGGGGTCGATACGCTTCACAGTGTTCCCGTATTTGGTGGAAGTAGACAATACACGCCACCACTCATCGGCAGCGGCGCGGCTGCAGAAGGTAGCCAGGTATCGAAAACTGAAGTCGGTTGTGCTCTGGAAGAGGATTTAGCGCGATATCGCAAACATCGAATAATAGATTTTGGACATACCTGCTTTATGTATGCGTAGTAGACCATGATTGTGTTCTAATACCAGAGATGATTTGTCAGTTGTGTTTCAAGTTGGATCAAAACGAGCCAATCTAATGCTGTTATATAGGGAGAGTGAGATGTTTGGTGGGATTGATCATAATATGAAGAATCTGTGGGAAGCGAGTAGGTTAGCTGCTGCAATCATATCGCCGGAAATCTCAAGGAATGGAACTTGACTGGTAGTACATAATTGTTTCCGACCAGAAGGATCGGATGTGGAGACTCACTGTTAGGAGACACTAGCCTTAACCGGAACAAGTGTCCCTGCCCCACGAATCGTGTTCTTCCTCACAGCCTCAGGTGCCAGTGCACCAGGTGAGGCGATTTCCTCTTTGTCAGAAACGTCCCTCTCCATCGCCGCGTAAGTCGCTAGCTCCGAGTCGACCTTTGATTTCTTGTTTACGATTGAGTCGTGTCCACATCTTCCATGCAAACTGTCATGCAGTGAGATCATCACTCTAATGGTTGAAATGAAAGGGAAGATTATCATGTGACGTACGTAGGCTATAGTCCTGAGCATCTAACTAAGTATGCTCGGTTTATACCACCCAATACCAACTTCCAAGGTTGTCAGCCAGGACTAACCAGCAATGAAGCGATTAGTACTCCACACTGCACAGAGATCGTGTATAATTTACTAACTTTGAAGCCCATGCGGCAGGGGCAAGGCAGGGGTCCGAGTAAAATGACGAGAGTCGCCGTCACGTGATATGTCTTCCATTCCTTTCATCCGGCATGACAGTTTGCATGGAAGATGCGACACGACACGACTTCCACTACGGGCACCGGCTAGCGGCAACACTAACTGGAGTCTAGGGTCCACTCGGAAATAGCGACTTGACAAAGATGAAATCACTTGATCCAGGATTCACAGTGCACTGTCGAGAGAGGACGCAATGATTGGCGGGGAATGCTTCGAGAAACAGGAGGACGTCACAATGTCAATCACTTTGGATGGGTCATCAATGTTTTTCAGGTTTGCTCCGGGATTTGTCTCCGAGAGTTGTCGCGGTACACGTTCAGACTTCAGAATCCGGAGGGATGGCTTCATCACGAGGAGTATGAACGACAACTTTGGTCTTCGGTACAGACGGTGCTGTCCTTGACGATTACTGCAGCGTGCAAGCCCAGTTAAGGCTAGTGCCAGTGTCTCCTAACAGCGAGTCTCCAAATCTGATCCTTCTAGTAGGAAACAATTATGTACTACCAGTCAAGTTCCATTCCTTGAGATTTCCGGCGATATGATTGCAGCAGCTAACCTACTCGCTTCCCACAGATTCTTCATATTATGATCAACCCCACCAAACATCTCACTCTCCCTATATAACAGCATTCGATTGGCTCGTTTTGATCCAACTTGAAACACAACTGACATATAATCTCTTAACACAATCATGGTCTACTACGCATACATAAAGCAGGTATGTCCAAGATCTATCATTCGACGTTTGCGATATCGCGCTAAATCCTCTTCCAGAGCACAACCGACTGGAGTTATCGATACCTGGCTGCCTTTTCCAGCCGCGCCGTTGCCGATGAATGGTGGCGTGTATTGTCCACTTCCACCAAATACGGGAACACTATGAAGCGTATCACCCCCCAGTTCTTCACTCATGACGTGGGCAAAGCCAACGCTGCCAGTTCCACCGCAGCAGGTGACGTTGCTGCCGACTTCATGAACAAAGTGATTTTCACATTGCTGTACGACAAAGGCGATCACATCTGGAGTGTCATGCCCACGTCAGATTTCACGGACCACGTTAGCGGGAACTCGTCAGTTGATTCTTCGCAAGATATCTCACATTTGGCTTATACTATAGCGACTTTATTAAAGGTTTTTCATCCGCTCCAAAGCCTGTCCTGACGAGTACTGGTACTGTCCCTTACGGGACGGCGATCACTCGGTCTATACGTCGCGTACAGAGCGCACCCGCTTCCGCGTCCACATTATCGACGGCACTCCAGGGACCATCATGATTGGCTCTGACCTCATCGCTATCACGTTGACTACCGTCGACCTGTCGGTTAGATCCGATCCACACAGTGGTGGATTGTTCGTTTCAAAGAGCTCTGAGCCAGGGTTGAAGTTCAGCGACTTTCTTCACGGATTCTCTGTAGGGTCTACCTTGTATAAGGATGCTAAGAGCACGGATAGGAAGGCGATATTTAAGACGCGTACTGGGGAAGAGTGGGAACTGGTTTAAACTGGTATTAGCAAAAGAGACAAAGCGCTTGGCTTGTACTGTTACGATCGGTGATTTCGAAGCAATTGCATATTTTGTTGAACGCTTGTAACGGCGTGTCCACTACAGGGACTGGAAGAGTCCTTCCTTTAGCACATATGTTGCGACCACCTACTTTTGAACAACGATCAGAGTTGTCTGTCATGCGCATTATCAAATCAAAGCGTACTGCTCGAGAGTCTTAAAGTCATATCGCGATATCGTGGGGCGTGGACATTATTACGAGTCATCCGGTTTTACTGCATTCTGCCCCGTATAGTTTCAACAGTTCTGACATTTTAGAGATGGCGAACAGGACTAGAATCTAAGAGCGAGACACAGAAATCTGATCGATACATATGTACGAAGTACTTGCGATACAGAGGACTGATCAACAAAAAAAGGGATGACAGATTGGCGTTTGTTCTATGTTCCAAACATGCTGGGATCTGCTAAATACTCTCTCCATATCATATGTACTATGCATATCGACTATTTTCCTATTCATTACTGTAGAAATAGAGAGAGAAAAAATCGTGAACTGTCGTGATCCATGCCCCATTTCGGTCGCTCCTCAATTCGTCTAGGGTCATCGCCGCGCATGTCGACTGCTATTCCGTATCCTCTCTCCGTAATACCAAAATATCCAGGGTCTGCAGATATTATCATTAAGGGTGACGATGAAAGGAACGAAGACATACGCAGGACAGCCTATAACGATTGCTACGATTGCTAGAATAGTATTACCCTTCCCGAATCCGAATGTGGTGTATAATGCTGGAGCGAACAAGGGAAATCCAAAGCCTGCTAGTGACCGCAAACAGGAGACAGCGGCCAGCGCTGTATGTGAAAAAATTGAGATGGGTCACTACTAACGCGGGAAAAGCTATACGTACCGGAAGCGGCATGAAGCGTAAAGCAATCAACGATGTAGGTCTGGATACACTGGAAATTCAGAATAATGCCTGCTCCCACAAGTGCGATTCCCTGTCGAAAGCATCAGCAGAAAAATAATACAAGGAGAATCCAACCAACAATATCCGAAGCTATCCAATGAGTATGGGCTTCAGAAGTCCAGCCTACGATCAAACACCCTATTGGAAGTAGCACAGATCCGGGAACCATTGCAGCTGATGGTACATTGAATGAGCACTCGAGAAAGGGGGCACTAAAACAATACGACGAACGCAATCTGAACTCTGGCTTCGCAACTCCGCCGTTCTTACTTTTCAAATGAACGTAAATCTTGTCCATTGTTTTTGCATTTAATTGGGACGCCCCTGTCAACCCTATGCCAAGTGCAATGTAGTGAAGGCCAGCGATTCCTACCGGCTGCTGGTATACGCCCCGAAATATCGATGGTATCGTGGTCAAAAATACTGAAACTATGTGAGATCACGTCCGTGGAAGAATAAATGACTTACGATACAGTAACCCATATAGATACGCCATATAAACACCGAGGAGCTGCACGATCGGTTCATGAGCAAAGAGTGCAAATGGGCGACTGAGTGATTTAGCCATGATGGTTTGCCAACTGTATAAATCAGTATCCTCAGATGTCATCTCACACGTATCATCAGAGGACTTACGAGCGATCTTGACCTTCGAAAACGGTACGTATTTCTCGGTACGGCACTTTTTCGGCATCCATCGATCTGCGAATCTGTTCTGCCTTTCTTTCCAATAACAGGGGTGCGTAAGCTAAACAGGGTTGATAAGGATGAACAGATCGTAACCAGTCAACGACTCACTCTCTTGAAGTAAAAATACTCCGATGATTTGAACAGCTGCATCCACAATGGACGTAGACCAAAACTGACAGAGAAATGAGAACAGTATTCGATTGGTAGAGGCATCACATACCACCCATCTCCAGGTCGAGCGTTCAGCGATCCTGGTCAAAATTAACTAATGTCCTTGAACTTGGGGTAGCTACAAACCAGGCGCCTGTGATGGGGCCCACAACGGGGCCCAATAACGGAGCTAAGGAGGCAATGGCGACAGCTTTTCCTCGTTCATCTGGTCGCCAGCAATCCCCAAGAAAGCCGCCAGCAATCTGAAGAAGGAAGCCGTTCAGAAGGAATACTTTCTAGTTCAAAAATCAAACTTTACCGGAATGGGTGCGCTTCCTCCTAGGCCAGCAAGAAATCGGAAGGCAAGAAGCTGTGATTCTGACTGTGCGAATCCACAGACAAGATTCCAAACTGTCATTTCAAGAATGGGGATGAGATTATGGGTTGACTTGTAAATGTTACGTACTGAGATACCATAGATTTGCCAATTGCAAGACGCGTGACCGTCCGTAAATCTCGCTCAACGGACCCAGAAACAGAGGTCCCATGGCTGGTACATCGTTTGGTCGATCAGTGGGGTATCTAGCATACGCCAAATTGACCTACCAAATGCAAGCACAAAGATAGATGTTGCGAGTGCAACTATAACTTCGTCGTTAATCCCGAAGTCAGAAGCCATTTTGTTAGTAGCGGGCGCGATCATCGAGGAAGAAACTGGACTAATGAAAGCGAACGATGATATAATTATCGTCGCGGCCCATTTGCGTTTAAAGCTCCAACTGTAAAAACTGTGAGCCCATTAATCATGCTGCTCTGCTCACGCAACGTACTTTTTGGGATTTTGAGGGTCATCTGGGCCGTCCCAGTCAACAATCAAAACATCTGTATTTGTTGACGCAAGCACTTTGCTATTGCTGGTGTTATATGGCTTCGGAGAATGACTATGTTCTGGAATACGATGGACTGAGTTTGGCGTGCGGTCGCCTTGTAAAGTTGGTGGGGGAGACACCAAGTCTAGCATGCGGCCTTGCCCCTCGTCAGTCACGGACGCAGGAATTTGGTTTGTGGCGGACATGTGCGAGTGGTAAACACATGGTCCTGTCTTGTCTGCCTACTTATATGTAAATACAGGAGCTGGTCACTATGACACGACCATTACGAAGTCACTCGCTAGAATGCAGAGGTAAGAAAACGTTGCCTCCTACTAATACAGTGGTGCTTACCTTGCGCTCAGATAAGACCCTGCACTCGTTTGACACACACCAGTTTACTGTAAGGACACCGTCGGCCGATCTAGTTGCAGATTGATGGAAGGTGAGAAAATTTAAACTTTACAATAAAACGAGCAAGAATGAGTTCTCGATTCCACGTAATAGTGAGGAGTGAGTGCCGGAGAGAGGGTTTTTGCACAGAAGACCCTGAAAATTTATTCATTTGTCTATCCTCGACTCGTAGAGGAGGACTTTTGAGGTCATGATCGATCGGTTTGGGTGTCAAAGGGTGCGTACGTTTGCGAATAAGATAAATTCTCTCGGTTACGCGTTTTTTTGTTTTGTTCCGATGCCGCCATTGCCGATTCCGCGTACGTAGTGGACAGAGGGTTCGAGTGACATTTTCCCTGATCCGGTGTAGGGAGTGCGACGCGCGTGGATAGAGCATTCTTTGTAGATCATCATGGTATTTTGCTATTGAAGGAATTTGTCAGACAGAAAAGGAATTTTATTTACATGCCTGCAAGCTACATAATTAATTAATTAATTGATTGATTAATTGGCCGGGGGGGCGTCGGGCCAAATTATCTACCAATACTAGAACTGCTGTTAGTGGGTCGAGAGGTCTGTTCTAAAGCCCTGTAGTTGTACACGTGGTTGCAGACGTTCAAGAAAATATCCAATTGCTTCGGTGTTACAAATACAAGACCACTTTGTGTCATATGCAAGCCCTTTGCCTTGATATCAAACTACAGCAGTTCAAGCGAGTTCCCACTCTTCTCCATTACCCGAGCTGAAGAGCTCCTTCATGTCCAAGCTTTGACCGTCCTTGTACATGGTAGGCCCCACAGTGAATTTGTTCAAAAGGTCCCTAAACTTCAACCCCGACTCAGGAGCACTCGAAAGCATCACTTGACTGTTGTCGGCAACGTTAATGGACAAATTGACGGTGAGCAAGGTGATAACGATCTCGTCAGAGCCAATCATGATGGTCCCTTCAGTGTCCTTGTCCGTGATGCCGACGCGGAAGCGGGTGCGCTCGGTACGCGAAACGTAGACCGAGTTTGTCGCGTTGGAGTTAGATGATAAGGGACAGTACCAGTACTCGTGTGGAGAGACTTTGGATCGAATAAAAAAACTTTGATAGGGTCGCTATCAGCCGAATGTGAAATATCCTATAAGGAACTAACTCACGAGTTCCCGCTAACATAGTCCGCGCAGTCAGTCGATGGGATGACGCTCAACCCGCGACCAACTAGGTCGTTCAGCAACGTGAAAAACACCTTGCCTATGAATTGAGTCGCAACACCACTGGTTGTGAGGGAGTTGGCGGCGTTGGCCTGGGACACGTCATGGGTGTAGAACTGGGCGTTGACACGCCTGACACTGTCCGAAAACTTAACATTGCTGGAAGTGGACACCGCACGCCACCACTCATCGGCAACAGCGCGGCTGGCGAAGACAATCACGTATCGATAGGTTGAGTCAGAGTTGATCTAGATGGTGATTTAGCGCGATTTCGCAGACATTGAAGAATAGATTTTGGGCGTACATTTTTTACGTATGCGTAATGAACCATGATTGTGTGTTAGGAGAGATGATTTGTTGGTTGTGTTGGATTGAATGAGTCACTTGGATACTGTTATATAGGGAGAGCGAGTTGTTTGTTCAGGTTGCTCATAATATCGAGAGTTTGCAGGAAGCAAGCTGCTAGTGATGTGCCAGGCCTGAGGCCCTCAAGCCCTAAAGCTAGGCCCTCACCAGGCCAGCTCAAGCCGGGCCCACATGCAGGCTTTCAAGCGATATCAACACCCTTATCTCTAGAGCATATGTCCTGAGTAGTAAGCCGCCCTAGTCGCGAGCTTGCGTCGAGCCTCAATTACGTAGTAGTTGACAACCTTCTGGTCCCTTTATTTCAACCGCCTAGAACGATAATATCACGGACAGCTTACAGGGAAGCCGTGAGCTGTGGTACATCCAAATTCTGGACTCTGTACATTTCCGAGGGCATCTCTGCAATGGCCGGTCTGGTGCCAAGTCTGGGCCAAAGTCTGGGTCAAGTCTTCTGATGTTTCTAAGGCACATTGTCAAAGTTGATTACTCTACAATCGAGCCAGCGACTTACACAACAAAGAAGGTACGTTTCTGACGGGATTTGACATCATCATCCCAGTTTGCTTGATGAATATCGTCGTCCAAGAAAACTACGACATTCTCTCAACGAATTGTCGAACAGAGCTGAGACATGGGAATACCAACATGAGGTCTTTGACGCGTTGGGGATCATCCAGTCAGGGAGCTCAGGGTCACTGAAAAGCGGTGTAGAGTGGTCTTGGGTTGCGCATATGATGTTCGCATGTGGTAAAACATTAGGAGAGGACAAGGTGGAAAATGTGAGATCTTGAATGTCGACAGGTCCAGAGGTCGGAACTGTCCAAAGTAATCTGTGAAATAAAAAGGGCGTTGATATCAGCGGGCAAACGGAATACTGAGCCCAAGTCGTCCCTGTGATCTTTGTAGGGCGTAGCAAACGCTTTGAGAAAATGCGATATGGCTGGTATTAATGTCGAAAGGGTCGAGTAATCAGCAACCGTCCAATTGATTTCTTTCGAAACTCGCAGATGTCTCATCTGTTAGGGCCAGTCTGAACAGCGAGTCTATGTATTTGTTGGTGGCCTCTCGATCCTCTGCGCTTAGGGTGACTCTGATACCATGAAAATATATTGCCGATCGCGAGTGGAGCCATCATATTGCAGGCAGCTAGTGATATGGTTGTGTAAATGCGAATAAGTCAGTTGTTTACCTCCCGATCGATTTCATCTAGTGCATTGCTTTCGCAGTGCTCGGTGGCATCGGCCTTCGTCGCACCGCTGAAGAACGCTCGGATGTCCTGCTGCTTTGGGTCGTAAGCGATCTTGCCGGTCCCGCCGGCGTTAGGTTTCTGGAAGTAGTTACTATATAGATACCAGTGAACATGTACGGGTAAACGTACAAGCGTGACAAGATGATCCGCACGACCGAAGTCCGTCGCTGTTACGATCAGAGGGGGCGTGTCTTCATCAGCCAGGTCTATTGGTGTCCCATCTACAACGCCCTGCATGCCTTATCAGCATCCGCATAAAAAAGAAGTATGTCATTAACCAACTTGTATTGTAATAACTACTCTTGCCCACGCCGTGTTCTGCATCCCAGTGTACTCATGTGTAGGGACAACATTTCTAGAGTCCCTTTTCAACAATGCGCAAATGAGGGCGCCGATGTATATCCCATGGCTCACGAGCGCGATATGCTCTACACGCCCAGCCCGCGCTGCACCGCGTACGTGTGGCATGATCACCTCATCCACGGCCTGCATCGCACGCGCTGCCAAGTCTTCGTCGGATTCGCCGTCCGTGAAGCATTCACCCGGACGCGGTGTGGGATACTTTCCCTCGTCCATGTACTCCGCGAGTGACTTGGGAGTCCCGTGATCGGGAAAACACCACGATTTTCCTTCCGCAACGCCAAAGTTCTGCTCCTTGATAGACTCGACTGTGAAGTCATACGGCGGCTGCGGGGCAGGTTGGGCGGCAAGAACAAGCCCTGCAGTGGTGGCAGCGCGCTTGAGTGGGGAGGCATAAATCTTGGTGAACGGAGTTTGGGAGAGATATGCGCCGAGAGCTTCGGCTTGCTACAAGAAACAGATGTTAATTTTAAGCAAGAGACTTGAAGAGGACTTACCGCTTTTCCTATGTTGGAGAGAGCAGGTCAGAGCAGGTCAAGTGGAAGAGGACTCAACGAACCGCGCTGGCTGAGTGGGGCATCAGCCCACCCTGCCCACACGTGTCTCTATGACATCTGAGCATGATGCAGCGCACGGACACTATAGAGCAAACTGACCACGTTATCGGTTGATTCTCCATGTCTGATCTGATTCCCGTTCGCACACGAGTTCATTAACAATGACACAAAACGGACGACTCACGAGCGTCACAGTCAACATGAATCTGACTCTAGGTCTCTATTGTCCTTCGAAAAAAATTGAGCGCTGAAGGGTATTAGGATAGTTCTGCAGCTCGGCTCGAACGAAGTTCGTCTCAATCCATATTCGGAATTACGTAAAAAGTATCACATTGCCATGGCTGGCACCTCATCAGGCATTTGACCAGGGTATGACAATGATTTAGCTAGCTTTATTTAATACAAAATATTTAAATTATATATCACAATTACAGATCACATGATAAATGAATAAATAGTTAGACTACGTTGGTAGGATCTCTCAACGCTGGAATATTGGCAGACCTATGTGACCAAGTTATGATCTACTAGCACATTGTCATGTTATTAAGAATATACATCACAATTACAGTCATATGATAAAGGAATAAATAGTTAGACTACGTTGGTAGGATCACCCAATGCCGTAATATTGGCAGACCTATGGTACCAAGTTATGATCTACTAGCACATTGTCATGTTATTGTCACATTTATCTATGCTTACATAGGTAGTTTCCAACAGCAGAATATGTAATCACTGACGGTGTGCCAGGGTACGACAACTGATTATCATGCCACAGCAAGCTGCTGAAGTTATACCGAAGAGAACTATGGTTGCATGGGCGGTTTCTTATGGCAGGACCCGTAATCGCTGACAGTGTGCCAGGGTATGACAACTGATTGTCATGCCACAGCATGCTGCTGAACTTCTACCAAAGAGAACTATGGTTGCATGGGCGGTTTCTTATGGCAGGACCCGTAATCGCTGACGGTGTGCCAGGGTATGACAACTGATTGTCATGCCACAGCAAGCTGCTGAACTTCTACCGAAGAGAACTATGGTTGCATGGGCGGTTTCTTATGGCAGGACCCGTAATCGCTGATGGTGTGCCAGGGTACAACAACTGATTGTCATGCCACAGCAAGCTGCTGAACTTCTACCGAAGAGAACTATGGTTGCATGGGCGGTTTCTTATGGCAGGACCCGTAATCGCTGACGGTGTGCCAGGGTACGACAACTGATTATCATGCCACAGCAAGCTGCTGAAGTTATACCGAAGAGAACTATGGTTGCATGGGCGGTTTCTTATGGCAGGACCCGTAATCGCTGACGGTGTGCCAGGGTATGACAACTGATTGTCATGCCACAGCAAGCTGCTGAACTTCTACCGAAGAGAACTATGGTTGCATGGGCGGTTTCTTATGGCAGGACCCGTAATCGCTGACGGTGTGCCAGGGTACAACAACTGATTGTCATGTCATAGCATGCTGCTGAACTTCTGCCAAACACACCTAAACTATTGTATGGGTAGCTTTCGATGGCAGGGTCTATCATTACTAACGGCAGGTTGGTGGTATTGTGGTCAAACACACAAAGAGATTCTCATGCAATGCAAATACGGATGGAGCATTCATCAATGACATTAATATTATGTATTACAGGCAGTACATAGTAACACATTTAATTAAGTAGTGTCGGCAGTGGCTCGTTCTTGTAAGGCAGCGCGTTTTTCCCGAATTTTTGACAGTGCGCTGTTTTTGCTGGTACAGCGCTGTGAAGATGACGAATTAGGAAAAACCCGACTGTATAAGCGTTAATTTAGACTTTATGGGTGGTGAGGTGCATTACGAACCGTGTCCACCACATCATGAGGTCAGCTACTTCCTCATGCTCATCAGGATCCTCCAACAGGTCAAGAATGCTATGGTAGAAATTGTCGGAGTCCATGACCATGTCGGTACGAGAAAATACAGAAGAAGAAGTTAACGAAAACCGAACCTGAAAGATAGATCAGCAGGGGTTGTGTCAATGATGAAAATTGCTGCGTGCCTGCGTGGCGATGTAGGCCAGGGACCCTTTAGTTACAGACTTCATGCCATGAATGTAAGCATTGCCAGAGCGGGTAGCTTTTGGCTCCTTGTCCACCGAGCTCGGAGACGTGAAGACATGTTTGAAACCCTGCAGAGGGGAACTGCGTTGAGTGACAACTTTATTGACAATGGAATTTATTTACGAAGACGAGGATCTCACTCCTCAATAAACCCTTCCACGGATCTTCGGGATCATACACATAACCTGTATATAGAAACATGGGCCACTGGTCACCACGGACTGCGGTTTCACCACTCATGAGACCCTGCTTTGTCCTGGATAATGTTATGATGGTTAGTTGGCAGACGGTGGACGGCGGAAAAACTTACTCTGCATTCGACCAGTCGAGGCCTGCGGGGCAGAGCAGCGCACCGGTCACTTCATGATTAAAGCCGCGGTCAGATTTAATGTTTCGAGAGAGGGGCGGTATGACAACTTGTCCTCTGGGCACAAGCCATTCAAGGACGGCAGATTTAAGTGTCTTGGTATCATCACCTCGAGCACCAGACGCCCCTTTACCCAACTGCAAGATGATAAGTATGCTAACAGGAGGTATTGGAAACTTACTAATTCTCCCACGTGGTGAATATCTTCCTCCTCGCCATTCGCCAGACGTTCTAAAAGACCGGGATAAGAGTCTACTAGCTCCATGAACACCCGGTGTTCCCGGCGAACACTAAAATTGAAAATGTTATTAAGTGCTGTTGGCATGTAGTTATCGCAATTGCACTCACTCCGCTGGATAATCCTCTATTGGAGTATCCTGTAATTCTTCGAGCCGAAGTACACCTGAAGTAAGGAGAGCAGGATAGTTGCACATTGCAAACACGGTCCGACCAAAATGTCGGCCGTGAAGAACTAGCGGATTCGATGAAGTCCTGATGAGGGGCAAGTCAGGAAGACGGTAATTCAACACTTGAAAGAGCACGTACGCCTTTTTACGCGGACCCATGTGAAGCGCTGACCCACGACGCTTGCGCGAAGGCTCGTGGGACGGAGGATGATTCTCATCGCTACTCATACTGAGTTGAACTAAGCGGCTCTGATGACTCTAATACCAGTAGGAAACGAGACGCTTTATATGTCCCAACGGACAATACCACACGGGACAAAAAACCTGCCATCCGAGCGCCATCGATATCGTAACGGGACAAACGACCGTGAATCCGAGCGCCATCGATACCGTAAGGTGACAAAAAACCTGCCATCCAAGGCGCCGTCGATATCGTAACGGGACAAACAACCGTGTCATCCGAACAAGATAGATATCTTACGGATGATTTTCTAAAACACCGCCCTAGCGCCATAGCACACATGCTACATAAGTCGATGGCTTTTGTCCCACCCGCCATTAGCGTCAACAGCATTTGGATCTCGGATGTCCAGATCGCCCTCTCGGAAGCGTTCAAGGCAATGCGTTCACCTCGGTGATGGTAATATAACTCTAAAGTAGGTCTTCAGTATGGCATGCAGTACCAAGCTCATAAATTTACCTTTCAGCTTCCAACTTTCCACTGTGCACACACCGATGTGCTATGATACAGGTGGCCAACATGGTACTGATTGCAAGTGAGTGATCATGTTACGGAAGAGCAACTCAGAAGCTAACCGCGCATCCTTCGAATTAATTGTTAATTTCAGAGGAACTCAAACCACAGGTGAGATTCCATACTTCGGAGGCATAGATTGTGCTACCAGGTCTGAAAAATATGCACCTAGACACTGACCAACAATCCAAACGCGAAGCAGAATCTGAGCTAAGTCAAGTCAAGGAAAAGCTAAGGAACGCATACGATCATATATCATACCTTTCGGATAGGGTGGGGATGTACAGGCACAGATGGCTAACAGAGTACTACCGCGCCGAAAACCTCGAACTTCATATGCCCGAAGGTGTCAATATCCCCGACCTTGATCAAATTCGAGAAGGTATCGCTTCTCCCGGCTTCATGCAAGATTTATCGGTCTGGGATAGTGAAGGTTCAGAAGCGAGAGAGCATCTTTGAGCTCGGGGGTGTATCGGTTGCAAGAAAAACATGGGACGCAGCTGGTGGAGGACATATTGAGTGTCATGGGGCAGTAGATGATGCTGGCAAGCACGCAGAACGGGCTAGACTTCATGCTTTTAGTGACGAAGCTTTACTCGAATTTGCAAAGTGGTGCTACGTACAAGACAGAAGTAGTTTGCGATATATCCGATTTGAAGAAGCCGGTGTCAATGACATGTTGCATGCGCGACCATATCTGAAACCGGGCAGTGAATCACAATAATCTGACGAAGGTTAAACAATGTCCTTACAACTATGATTGGGCGGACAGTGCGGGTCTACCCCCTTCCATGACACGCATTTTTCTTGCGCACTAAATGTCATATAGTATTTCTAGAGCTAACTTAAATATCGGTTTTTGTGCTTGCTATAGATTTAAATATAGCAAGACTCGAAACTTTCCACTCGTCATAACACATGTACGGTACTTATAGATAAAGTAGACTTAGGAGCCTCGCGTCCGTACTGAGAATAATTCTAAGTGTAAAAAGACTCATACTATGTGAGCTTGGGATGATGGAAGTGCGAAAGAGGAAACACTTTTTAGGGAAAGCCCTAATATAGTGAACGACGATAATTCAAACTCAGACGGCATTCGGCGCCAGGCAAGCATTCACTTGCTAATCGGGTGTTGCCGGCTGGGTCTGAATTGCATAGTCATTCAGTATATCAACTGTGCCACTCACGTGCAATAATCTCTTTCCCGACTTCCAAAGTATTTTTGCGTTGAGGGTGTGAAGCATGTGAAGTAGAATTGTGCGGGCGAATGCCGCCTTGCAAAATACTAATGTAGCGGGTAGGCGGGTGACTTAGTACATTTAACCGCCCAATGTTTGGAATTACTCTACGCTGCGAATACTACAGCGGGCGGGACTACAATGTGTAACAATTTATTTGGCAGAGCTCACAAGTATATGATCATACCACACAATTAGGGCGTATACTGTGCCGTCGGTCCACCATGTCCACACTTCGCACCGCCATTTTCAGAAGACAATGCTGCTGCACTGTGGATCCACAATGTGTACGCCCAGAATTTGTACCGCGAGCATCTGTAAGTATTAGCTAATCCACAATAGTGGTTCACTATAAATACTGACCTTGCGCAATGAACAGGTCTTCTTTCTTTTACCACTACTTCGATACGATACCATAGATATCACGGCGAGCATAGACTTTTGAATAGCTCTAAGCATTGATTATAGTACGTAGTATTTGTAAGTTCACTGTAACTCTGAAGGTGATTCTGCAGATCACAGATAACACATGCTAAAACGCGCCGGATCCAACGGCGATGAACCTTCCCAAAAGCGCCTCAGAACTGATCAAGGTGAGTCATAGTATAATGTTGTATCTCAAAATATCGATGAGAATACAGGGAATTCGACAGCACCATCGGCACTGACGGATAATCGTGCATGGGCATTTATGGAACAGTTCCTCATGACCACGATGACGTACTCAGAGATGGAGGACGCGTTTTACATGTACCTGGGCGATCGGTACTCTCCAGATGACTGGGCGGAAGCCAGAGATGCGTTATGGTCCGGTGAGGGGAACTGACGAGGTTTCGTTGGAAAACCTTCTCCGCGTGAAGGACAAATACCTGCCTCGGGTCTCCTCTGTGCCAACAGAAGGTTCTTCCGTGTCCAGATCTGCATCGAGGACGGTCGGTCGCTTGTCAATCTCACGCGTTCGACGATCACAAAAACAACGCAAAAAAGTAAGCACTATCTCATGACTACTAACGGTGTATGCTAAACGAACGATGTAGACTCAAAATAGGTTTCTTCTTCTTGAGGCTTCAGAAGATGACGATGAGGATGAGGAACGGGAGGAGGATGAAGCAGAAGATGTCGATCATCGTGGTGGAACGTCTGCGCGGTCGCCGCCGACCATGCGATTGCCAGGAACGTCGGCAAAAGAGAGATTGGCTGCAACTATTGCAGACATGGTCATCAGGTTTGAAGAGAATCCATCGCACTCATCACAAGGTCGCCAGGGCGTCACCCACAGAGACACCTCGTTTTCTGACGCAATCGTGTCAGCCTCAGGCCAAATGCAGCCAGCTGACAAAAGGATGTATCTGCTTCATGTACAAAGTACGTCTATTGCAAATAACGTAGTGTAGCGCTCATGGTATCATAGGAGCTTCCACTGAATATATCGCCGAACATCTTCGGAGGCAACAACTTCCTGTTACCGTCTCACCTTGGGTAGCAGGCCAGCTTTATGTGGTGACTGATTCCTTCAAGTCCATTGTCAACTCAATTCCTGCATCACATACTCTCGCCCTAAAGGAGTGTCTTCGCATCACGGAGGCAGAACGTGAAGCAGTTGAACGTTCACGCTCCGAACTTCCCAACCAGGCGTGGGTGAGGATCAGGGACGGGAAGTACAAGGGTGATATCGCCCAAGTCTTCAATCCTAGTCTCCCAAATGGTCTTGTCGCAGTCTTAATTGCTTCACGGAACCTCCCCTATCCCGTGCCTCGAAGATCTCAAGCGCTGCTCGAGCGATCTCGCCTTCCGAATTCCAAGGCGGTGTCTGATATACTTCGTGATGGCGCAGTAGTAGGACTAATGTACAAAGGAGAAAGTTACTATAGGGGCCTCCTACTCAAAAACTTCCCCCTGCGATCGTCTAGAACTCGTCGTCTCCCCTCACGTCGATGATATTCATCTGCATCTCCAATCTGGATGGGACAAGCCATTCCTGAAGAAAACTGTCGTGGCGTTTTCCAGCTCGGTTCCTGCGTGTGGGGGATTATGCGAGGGTCATCCAAGGTTCTCTTCGTGGAGAGCTCGGCAAGATCGTCTCGATTGACCATACTTGCGATTCTGTTGGTTTGGAATTGACCTTTCATGGAGGTTTGGAAGACATAGAACTTCCACTCCAGGACTTAGAGCGCGTCTTCCGGGTCGGCGACTCTGTTAGAGTTGTAGCTGGTTCGTTCTTGGGTTTAGAAGGATACATCATCCAAATGGATGAGGACATTTTTCGCATTTGTCAAGCGGTCTCCAAGGAAGAGGTAAAAGGTCTTCGTAATTCGAGAAAAAACTCAATTGTCTAACACTTCAGTGAATAGGTGGAAATTTCAAAGTACTACTTAGATCGGCGTCCGTTGAGTCATGCACTCCCATCACAGCTACCAACGCAGCAATATTTCGAGCCTTCCCCTGACTCCGAATCTATTGAAATCGGGGATAACATACGAGTTGGGGACGGACCACATGCGGGAAAGTTTGGCATCGTGACCTGGATTACTAGTGGATCAACTTATCTGTGGTTCCGCGATGTCTGCACTCAGGACGACACGGAGTCCAGTGGTGAACTATCGAGTATCTCAGTTCCCACAGCATTTGTTCAGCGGACGAACCTCACCCACACACTTCAATACACGAAGGAAAGGGGTTATGACGTCAGGCCAGGAGACGTCGTGAGTGTTGTCCGTGGGCCAGAATATGAAGCAAAAGGGTTCGTGCATAGCGTCGACTTTCCAAACGCTCGGTTGACCCTGGTATCTGACGGTGACCGCTCGCTCGTAAGTACTCTTCATCTCTACTCGAGCATTCCTGACTTATGGCAGGTCGATGTTCCAATGAGATTCGTGGCAAAAATTCGCAATGCCAGCTTGGATGCGTTTCGCAACGATATTGGCCAAGAAGTCTTCATTATCGGGGGCTACCAGAAGGGCTATCGAGCCACACTGTGCGATCTCACCTCCGAGAATTGCACCGTTACTGTGCATGGGCAGCGGCGCACCACGGTTAAACTCCCAGACGTCGTCACTAAGTGAGTGGCATGCCTATTTTTGAGCTCATTTTAAAGGCTAACTACTGTCAAGGTATGGAATGAGGCTAAACGGGGCGATGCTCGAAGGCGCCGAGTTCATCTCGTTCTGTGACATGCGGAAACGATCGTTCCAAGCACTACCACCTCGAAGCATCACCCCGCCTGTCGAAGATGTTCCCGCTTCCACCATAAATCCCACCCCGCTGATCGAAGATGTTCCCGCTTCCACCGTAAATCACACCCCGCCTGTCGAAGATGTTCCCGCTTCCACCATACATCCCACCCCGCCTGTCGAAGATGTTCCCGCTTCCACCATAAATCCCACCCCGCCTGTCGAAGATGTTCCCGCTTCCACCATAGATCCCACCCCATCTTTATCTAGCGCGTGGTCCACTTGGTCCGCAAGGCCAGAGAACACTGATATGACGCATAACCCGACGTCGAGCGTCAATCCCAGCCCATCGACAAACGACCCCTGGACTGTCGATAAGCAAGACATCCAACAGAGCAATGACGCCAGAGTGTGCAAACCGCGAGACAGCAGTAAGTCCTTGACGGAGGCATCAGAATATCTACTTATTTCATTACAGCCCCAATCCCTTGGTTAATGAGCAAGGAGTTTGCCTCGAAGCTCTTCACATATCATGTGGTGTTGAAGGTCTCCCCGAAATTCGAAGGAGGATGGCTAGCCAAGCGATTTGTATCAACAGCTTGTCCTGACCCCTTCTGTGGAGAGAATGGACCCGCACCTGAGGATTGTGTCGCAGTATTCTGCACATCTAATCACACGGGCGCCAAACTCCAACACCGTCATATCCCTGCCCAGGATCTCAGCCCGGCCCCACCACGCAAAAAACACCAACAGTGTCTTGTTCTGGACGGGACTCATCGCGGACTTATTGTAACTATATCAAAGTGTAGCTCCGCGAATCGTACTATCGAGTTCATCATTGCGGGTACCGTTACCTCAACTCTACGTTTCGATCAGATATGTCTAGTGGAACCCTCAAAACATGGGATATAATAGTCCGTACTGTATTTTACACGATTCTCTTTATTCGGAACATCATTTGATTCCATACTGACGCTGTTTTTACTTTGGCCAACAATGTTTTTCATACATGCCCCACTATGTACTTACATACCATATATATAATCCATGTGCAACGCCACATCATACGTACTACGTAACATGAACAATCACAATACAGTGTCCTATACCACCAGTTGCCACTTTGGCCCGTAGACTGTACCGAGATTGTGCGAAAGTTGTTTACAATACCTGGCAACCAAGTGGTATCGAGTTTGAATAGACAACTTCGTACATACATAAAAAATTGTCCCACAGTAAAATATTGAGATTTCGCGAAAGACTAACTATCGAGAATGACTCGGAGGCGGTCATATATAAATGAGTAATATGTAGGTATAAGGTCCTGTGGTGTAGCGGTATGTGCATCGATGGTATAGGTTTTTCGGCCAATGACTCTGGAGTTCGAATTCACGATTTTGCATTGTTAATTTCTCGGCGTTTTTTTTTGTTTTAAACTATAGCGCCGCTTGCAGGGCTGTTTCCCAGTTCTCAAATAGCTCTCAACAAAACCTCCAACACAGAAACTTATGGTATATCAGAGCTAATTTACACGTCCATGGTAGGAGTCCGTGGGCGGTTGTGTTGTGGCATGTTGTGCCATTAGCCAAAAGTAGAAATTCATGTGTGCTTGCTCTTTCGGGTGCTGCCGGCTGAGTTTGATAATTCAAAGTCAATCACTTTATAAACCCGCAGTGGTTGTTACTTCGCCTCTTTTTCCATTCACTATCCCACTACATTAGCATACTTAGTGTTGTAAAGCGTATATAGAATCCTTGTAAAGCATTTATCGAATCCTTGTAACGCGTATATCGAAGGTTTATAGTCGTTGTGCAGCCATAGTGTAAATTAAGCTTTTAAGGCTACGAAGATGTAATCATGTACGAGCGCCAATGTGACATTGGATAGTCGCAGTAAACTAAGTTCACGTGTGCTGGTGCCGTACACCAATGCTTCAATGGGGAAGCACCAGACTGAAGGTGAGACGACCTTCCGTCCATATGAAAATTCTGATCCGATGTTCAGGTTACATCCTTGTCGTCCGATCTCGCATCAGCGTAAATGGTGCGCTTGGTAGTCTATTATCTTGGTCTAATTGCTAACTAATCTGCTATCATATCCGTACCCCAGTGCTGCCACATATCACAACTAACAGCAATGGGAATATGTTTGCCCATGTCCATGGAGTCACCGCGATGACAACGTGAAGGACAGTTGATCTCTGAAAGGGAATGAGGGTAGGAAGACGCATCTAATTGTGAATAGATACCTCTCCGCGGATAATACACTGCAGGTATGTAGACTCTCCCAAAAAACTTCTCACATTCACTAATAGGAAGATGAGCCCATCCGCCGGTCTTGACATACAAGAAGCACACTTACAGCATATATCCGCAATTGCCGGTCGCGCATTCGGCAGTGTATTCCCCTCTAGAAATCCCTGTGGCATGCTGAAATATTGAGGTCTCGACATAACTGCCGCCCGTGGCGCAAAGGCAACATGGGTAACGAAATACATGTGCCTCACGATAAGTCGCGAATTGAGAAGGGTGTATTTTCTGCCCGTATTCATCGGCCGGCCTGTAGCCATGTACCCGTGAGTGACGAACAGCTTTTCATCCCAATAAGACCTTTACCATTGAAACATTGTCAGTTTCCCCTGTTTCAGCGTGGTAATGCAATATGCCATGGCGGCAAATAAGGATTGCCACCAGCATCTTCAGGACGTTCGGGTCGACTTTGAATTGTGGTGGTTCGAGTGTGGAGCACTCAGAAGATGGGGAAGACGGTGGGGACATTTTGCGCACTACAAATCATATGACTGAACACGCAACATTTATACAGCTATGCGGTTATGTCACCACATTTGCATTTGATCCCTGCGCCAATCTGTCAGCGTCTCGCCTAAAACCCTGCCATTCCGCATTGGCAAATCACGCTATTCGCCTGAACGACAGCAAAATCGCGCTGTTCGGCTGCAATTCTACCCTCGAATTTCCGCCTCAAATTCGCCAGTGACAGACTCCTCGGCCCATGCCTCTATGTCAACGCCCGGTTACGCCTGCATATGCAAGCGTACATTCACGGCGCAGAACCACTTCATTCAACATCAACTGATCATGCTCCCACACAAAAAAACGCCTTTCTTCGGCTATGTCCTCGCTCAAGGAGTTCGTAAGCCGCAGGAAAAGGACGCGCACAGTAGACGATGGCGCTGGACCTCGATCGATCGATGAATCGCCCAATCGATTGGCCAATTTGCCCGCAAACCACTTGGCATCGGGGGAAGCCAACGCGTCCGTTGTCATCAACGCGGCCAATGCCACTGTTGCTCCACCCATTTCACCGTGTGCTTCTGCGGCGGGGATCGTCACCGGTGATTGTGAGGTAGCAGAAATTGAAGAAGAAGAAGGCATGAGTTTGGCACAGCGCCGACCGAGACGTCAGAATCGCCAAATGCCAAAGCGATTTAGAGACGTACTTCCTGTACCTCCGCCTACTGTGCCAGCGGAAGTCCGAGAGCTACCTCCAGCATCAGTTGGTGCAGTCGTCACGTCTGACGAAAGCTCAACCTTACCGTCGCGAAGTATATTCCGCACGCCCCCCAATATATTCGGGCTAGTGCGTCAATACTTCTCCTCCACACCACCATCCCACGATCCGGAGGAGTATGTCACATTGGCAGACCTCTCCTTTATACCTGGCAGCCCTCCAGTCGATGAAGCATCCGACCCACCTGCTGCTTCAGTCAGCGACTCCCAGTATCATCCCTATCCAAACCGAGCTTCGTTCGAACTCGGTGATTGGTACTGGAACCAGGGGATGCAAAAGTCTCAAAGGGACTTCATGAACTTAGTAGGTATCTTGGGCGACAGTGCCTTTAGCTGTGCCGACGTGAGCTCCACGCACTGGAAGAACATCAACTTCCAACTGGGCGTCAACGAGTATGACGAGGAAGATGGATTAGAGTGGGAAGACGAGGATGCTGGTTGGCACAGAATGCCAGTGTCCATCAACGTGCCCTTTTCTCGTACCACTGACACACCAGGGCCTCGGGTCTACCAAGCCGCCGATTTATACCATCGCTCCCTCGTGTCTGTTATACGGGAAAAGATTGCCAACGCTCGAGATAGCAAGCTTTTCCATTACGAGCCGTACGAGCTACGTTGGCATCCTCCCCACCTTGATACTGAAGTCCCCATATACGGAGACCTGTACACGTGCCCGGCTTTCCATGAAGCCCACAGCAAACTCCAAGAATTGCCCAGGGAACCTGGCTGTAATTTGCCCCGAGTTGTAGCTGGTCTGATGTTCTGGTCTGACGCTACGCAACTGACTTCGTTTGGCACCGCCAAACTGTGGCCTACTTATATGTACTTCGGCAACGAGTCCAAGTACCGCCGCTGCAAGCCATCGTGCCATTTGAGCAACCACGTCGCATACTTCGAGACGGTACGCCTTCCAACAATGTTCTAGTACTGATTGCCTAACCCTGCACTGTCAGCTCCCCGACTCATTCAAAGATTTCATAGGTGGCAAAGGCATGAGTTGCGAGTGTGCGACCCACTGCCACAGGGAACTGTTTCACGAACAATGGAAGATATTGCTGGACGGCGAGTTACTGGAGGCGTACGAGCATGGCATCGTCATTCATTGCTGTGATGGCATCACACGAAGATTCTACCCTAGGATCTTTACATATTCAGCAGATTATCCTGAAAAGTACGTGGACTTGTCGTGCTCTTCATCGTCAATTCTAATTTCACCAGGGTGCTTATAGCTACTGTTCGAAATCTTGGAGGCTGTCCATGCCCGCGTTGCCTTATACCTAAGGAACGCATCCAGAACATGGGGATGCCTCGGGATAGGCAACAGCGCGAGACTATGATCCGAAATGACAAGGGAAGACAGACTCAAGTAAGCACTGCTCGTTCGTTGATCTACGAACAGAACTTGGCGGTCGGGAGTGCAGCTGTGGAGCGTATTCTGAAGCCTCAGTCCTGGGTTCCTACATCGGTGAGGCCTGAGCATCCATCGCCGACGCCGACAATCGCTAACCAACCCATAGAATTCATTCATAGATCGCCTTGGTCCGCTGGGATTCGACATTTTCAAAGCCCTCGTAGTTGATCTCTTACACGAGTTTGAGCTCGGCGTTTGGAAGATGCTTTTCATTCATTTGTTGCGAATTGTCGCGGCGCATGACAAGGCACTTATCCACGAGTTGGACCGGAGGTATGTGACATGATTGCGTCACCCATTCAGCTGACTTCCCCGCCACAAGATACAGGCAAATTCCTACGTTCGGCACAGCAACTATCCGAAAATTCTCAGCCAACGTTTCGGACATGAAACGCATGGCGGCCCGAAACTTCGAGGACCTCCTCCAGGTATAACATCATTTCCATCGAAGTCAGGATGGGGCTGACGCAATCTAAGTGCTCTATCCCTGTCTTCGATGGTCTTCTCCCAGCCCCGCACAATCGTGTTGTTCTGCAGATGCTATTTACCATGTCGCATTGGCACGGACTAGCCAAGCTCCGCATGCATTCTGAGTTGACCTTAGAAATCATGGACAAAGTTACTTCCGCAGTTGGCGAACAGTTTCGCGCATTCAAAGCTACAGTTTGCTCATCTTACGAGACACACGAACTTCGCCAGGAAGTCGAAGCTCGTACCCGCTGTGCCGCAAAGCAATCGGCAAAGAAGGACAAGGAAAGCGCTCGCCTCTTAGTACAACGGGAGGCGCTGGAGTCGCCGATATCACTCAATAACGTGCAGCGTAAAAAGGTTTTCAACTTCCAAACTTACAAATTTCATGCTTTAGGCGATTATGTGTCTACAATCCGTCGATATGGCACGACTGATTCGTACAGCACCGAACCAGTCCGTCCTATAATATTTACTCTCCGTCCTTGACTCACTAACCGCTTCAGGGCGAACTTGAACACCGTTCTCCTAAGGGCAGATATTGTCGCACGAATCGCAAACATTTTGTGAAACAGCTGACCCGGATCGAACGTCGTCAGGCTCGGATTCGTCGTATCGGCGATAAAGTTCTTCATCGCCCTCACGTCGAAATCGCCGAATTAGCGCGAAGCCCAGACGTCCACCACCACATTGGCGGTACGCAGAAGTACCCTGTGCATATAGGAACGTACTTGGTCACCCACGAAGGTGACCCGGCGATCAAGGTTAGTGTATTCATAGTCACCATACACGTGCTCTCACACGACGCTGCAGAATTTCGTTCCGAAGCTCAAGGATCATCTATTGCGTCGCATTCATAATTCCAAAGATGCCCCATCTTCGGGGGAAGAATATGTCACCAATACGATTATCATCAAAGACGACCGTATGTATCGCCACAACATCGCCAGGTTCAACTACACCACCTACAACGTTCGCAGAGCTCAAGACATCCTCAACCCACGAACGTCCCACCGCAACATCATGGTTCTCAGCAACGACAACGATATGGAGCGCAAAGATCATAGATTCATCTACGGGATGGTACTGGGGATTTATCATGTTAATGTCATTTATATAGGAAGCGGCATGATCGACTACACTCCACGACGATTGGAGTTTCTATGGGTTCGCTGGTACGAGCCTGTGGCTCAGGTATCCGCCTGGGAATCCTCGACCTTAGATCGAGTGAGATTTCCGCCTATGAACGCTGAACACTCATTCGACTTTGTTGATCCCGCGGACGTCCTAAGGGGCTGCCATATCATCCCTTGTTTCGCGAAGGGCACGAGACATCCCAATGGACCGGGAGTGTCCGCATGTTCAGGGGACAAGAATGATTGGTTTGAGTACTACGTGAATCGGTGAGTTTGTTAGGGGAACAATGCAAAAATCATTGACGAGCTCATGGATTCAGGTTCGTTGACCGCGACATGCTTATGCGTTTCCACTTTGGCCTGGGAGTGGGGCATGTATATTCTCACCATCGCTCTACGCAGGCCGAAGCGCGAGAAGGCAGTGCAGTACGGGCTGCTGCTACTTGTGATGAATACACAACAGACAAGACCATCGACGATGAAGAAGCCGCCGATGAAGAAGCAGATGACGATGAAGAAGACGGTACCAACGGTGGCCTTACCCTCGAGGAGCGCTTTAGTTGCAGTAATGAATCATTGTTATCTCAATTTGGGCAGATGTATGGTAGCGAATTTGAAGTAGATTACGAAAATTAGAAGATGACCATTTGGGCAACCGGGATGGCGCCAATAACACCGCCCAAGACCGCCAAATAGCACCGGGCTGGCGCAACTGTCTAATTTGTCTAATGCTAATGTGACACATATGCACATAATAAACGTGAACGCCGCGATGGCGAGCGGATTGTGATGGTATGTAAATACTTCTAAAAAGTTGTTGTTTCCTAAAATCTTAACAACAATGTCATTCACCCCAGATAACCACCAATACCACTCAAATACGAGTTTACCAGCTCGGAATGTTGTATGCTACATGTATTGGAACTACCTGGGTTCAGTGCTGCCGTATTATGTGTGTTTTTTTGCCTTGTCCACTAGACCATTGACTCAAGTGTTTCTCCAGGGACCTCTCTCAGGCTCATCTGATACTATGTCCTTTGTTGGGTACACCGCGGTCGGGCTGCAGCCAACACTATACCCAGTATATGTTAGTATTTCTATTCTTTGAGATTTTATCTGGCGTCTTACTGTAGCCCGCAGTGTCCACTCTCATTTCTAGAAGCTGTATGTCCACTATCTTTGTGATCATTATATACTGATCAGCTCTACAGATGAAGAGTCGTATCATACTGTCTGCGTATTTGCAGACCGCATGCATGCATGCCTCTGCATTCGAGGCAGGTCAAAGCACTGATGTCCCGATCTACACCTTGGTGGTCAGTTGAATCTTGTTACGACTTGGGTAGTTCTTGCGTAACTAATCCAATAAAGGAGTTCTTCGTGTTACGACGTTCGGTTCAGACACTTGAGGGGCTCTCCCTCTAAGTGAAGTTCGAGTATAGACTAGTCTCTATAAGAGCTAGATCGGAATCAAGTATCTTCCTTAGAAGATAATCAAGTATCAGAGAGAACCAAGTAGATTCAAGTTAGAGAATACAAGCGTGACTACTGCGGTATTTATAATGGACAAGGGAGGCACGGACCAGGCCGACTATGGAAGTGAAAGGAGTCAGGAAGAACGTCATGGAACTATCTGGAATGTTCATGCAGTGCATGTTGATAAGCAGTCAAAGATAACAGAAGTATCTAGAATGTTCATGCGGTGCATGTTGATAAGCAGTCAGAGATAACAGGAATAGATCGGAGAAGCATGATGATGAGAAAATGATGGGGCCGCTGTAACATTACCCCCTGTTTATCGTCTGAAGTCACCGACTTCAACAACTTTCCAACCTCGCATCGTCGTAGTAGACGAGATCCGCGTCAGCGTTATGAAACTCCAACAGATCGTCCCCCGTGCGTTTGTTGGCGAGCTCCTCTGCTTCTCGCTCAATTCGTTTGATAAGTTCGTCTTGGTCCGCTTCCCATTTAGCAAGTGCGTTGTAGAAGCCTTCTTCGTTGTGCTCCATGGGAAGGACTCTTTCGCCGTTGAGTTGGCGGCAGAAGACTGATAGGTGTCCAGGCTTGAACATGAGGCACGCTCTGCAGTAATATTCTGGGCAGTTCTTATGACGATGTCCCATTTCTTTGCAGTGGCGGCAAATGATGTTGTCATCGAAGGAAAGGGGGGGTGGTAATGATCTGGATGACTTTGGAGGGGTTATGATATCTGGCTGCGAGCAGCGGTCTTTGTTCTTTGGAGGGGAGCGTGATTTGGATTTGTAGGGTGTTTTCTTTATGGAACTTTTACGACGTTCCGAACGTCTGAGCGTGTTCTGCGGTGGAAGGACGGGTAGTGTGATTGTTGGTTCAGGAGTGATGGGGATAGCAGTAGGAGGAGGTGGGGGTGGAATGGCGACCTCGGTTTGTGACTCGTTCTGCGATGGTTTGTATGGCTTGCGTTACATCCTCCTTGAAATACAAAGGAAGGAGGTGGAGAGCAAAGGTCTGTATTTTTCTTTGACAATAGAGGATGCTGCGCTGAGCGTCGGCATTGCCTACGTTTTCAGCGATGGTTTCCAAGAGACTGGTGGTGCGGATGATATTGACGGTGGTGAAGGTGGTGTCATCCTCTCTTTCAGTGAGGATGCGTTCTATTTCAAGAGCATGTTGTGGGGATAAAAGGGCGGATTCTACGAGGGAGGCAGCGTCAATCTCGTTAACGAGGTCGAAGTATTCAGCGAGTTGGAAGGACGAAGACATGGTTTGTTTTGCTAGAA